>NW_018020613.1:955428-986419 GCF_002006095.1 Pseudomyrmex gracilis
AGTCCGGGAACTTTCCGGACAAACTGTGTATTTCGTCTTTTGAAAGCTTCAAAGTCGAGGGATTCTTACGTGAATTTTGATTGATGACGAGAATAATTTTATTGAATGTTTTGTTTTTCTAAATTCTGGACTCGGAAAAACACGCGAGTGCTGATAACTTAATTTGTAATTTTGCACGACTGTGTGTTTTTAGGCGGCGAATTTATTTTTCGCGGCTGCGTTTTTGGTGCCGCGCTGGTTCAAAGCTTCCGTCTTAGCCCTTCGCACGTTTCTCACGGCGGGTTTCATGTTGGCGGCCCTCTGGGCCGGAATCACCATATGCGCCTTGGACGCCATGTTGTGGTGCTTGGCCCTCGGTCTGTTAAACGGCATTCACTCGTTGATACTCGCCTGTCGATTTCTGCCGCCAGCCCTTAGCCCTGAGCTAGCCGAGCTCTATCTGAAGCTCTTCAAGCCCTACAAAGTTAGCAAGAAGCACTTCCAGGAGCTGGCAAAGGAGGCGAGAATACTCAAGTTGGATTCCGATCAGACCTATGCGACAGAAGGTGTCACGCCGGCGGATAAAAAGCTGTCCATTCTTTTGCGTGGGAAGTGAGTGTCCTCTTTTATATATACATATATATATATATATATATATATATACACGCTATACAAGTCACTTTATTCCCGCGAACAAAGATTTTTTTTTTCTCTCTGAAAAGATTTCATTAATTTCTACTATAATTAAAGCTTGGCTCTTCTTAATATAGAAATACTTTTTCAATCTTATCGCTGTGGCTTTTGCGAAATGTTATTAATAACGAAAAGTGTCTCTCTGCATTAAACGTTTCTTCATTACATACGTTTCTTTCAGTCCTTTTGTTAGACGCTGATTAAATCTTTATCGGGAACAAGAAAATCTTTCGATTCAATTTTTGTTCGTCTTATCAAATGTTATATCAGAAATCGCGCTGTTTGCGTGCAGCTTAGATTATTGAGCCTTTCTTTGCAGACTGAATGTAACTTGCGACGGGACCCACTTGCATTATATCAGAGCTTACCAATTCGTCGACTCGCCCGAATGGGAAGCCATGCACGAAAGCGACGCCGACGTCTTCCAGGTGACGATACGAGCCGAGGAGCCCAGCACGTATATCTGTTGGACGAGAATGAAGTTACTCAGGGTGCTCCGGCATAGGCCGCTGCTCAAGGTCGTTCTTCACACCCTCATCGGTAAGGACATTACGTCCAAGTTGTACGCCCTTAACGAGCAGCTCGCTGGTGTCGCGACCACCAGTGAGAACGCACCGTCGATACCTTACAGGGGGGTCTCGAGGAGTCTCAGCGTCGACGCCGTTAACACCGAAACCGCCGGAAGGATTCGATCGACGAACTGGAAGGTGCAGAAACAGTACAACCAACAGCGTAATGACAGTGAGTATATCAACGATCTTCTATTTTCTCGTAATATCGGGCGACATTTTCATATCGAGTGCTTGATCTTTGAGCTTATATTGCTTCGTGCTATAGAAACGTTGAATTGTGATCTTTTACGTCACAAAGACTCCAAGTATGTGTTTTTTTTTTTTTTTTTTCGTAACATTTCACGCTCGCTCTATGTGGTCTGGCATATTGCCTTTGGCCGAGACCCCCTCGGTAATTTGATTTACGTAACCGGTCATTCGAGCAAAATGTAGCAAAGTCAGTAGACGTTAGACGACCTTTAAATGTCGTAACCAGGATAACAAAGAACGCGGTCGCGATTTCTTTGTTCCCAGAAAACTCCCCGTCCCGATATTCGCATCAGTATTGGGCACCGGTGGTGGCAAATCACTTCCCGCCGACCTCGCCGTTTATCCAGAGCCAAAATCTCGGCTACTCGTTACTGCCGCAGGGTGTCCAGTTCTCGCCGCCGCCGCGAGCACCCGCGACACGGCAGCGAAGCGGGGACGCCGGCGGCGATTACACCCTGCTACCTCTCACACCGAAGCTCGAGAGGAAGCGATCGAAAAAAGGAACTAGAGAGGTGGGTAGATTTCACTCGTTTTATTGACCTCATTACGGTGACTTCGTTACGAAGATACGACAGAAAAAGAGAGAGAGGAGAGAGAGGAGAGAGAGAGAGCTCGAGTGCCACCCTGTGGCGTGAAAAGTGCGATCGGCTATTTTTAGATCGCATAAAAGCAAGACACGCGAATTTTAAAAGCAAATTACGACAGCGCACACATATAGTGACGTATAGTCTTTTTCTTTTTCACCAACTTGTCCTTTTTTATTATGGAAATTTAATTAATGACGCCTCTCTTTCTTCTGTCCTTTGTGTTTCTTTATATCGCGTTAAATGTTTAATCAATTTTAATTGTACATAGTTAAATTAATATGATAATATAATTGATTCTATACGCTTCGCATACGTACATTAAAGTACGCGCACACATGTATAGAAAATTGATTGGGTTCCCCTCAGAGTTTGTTATCAATGTTTCTTACGTCCAAATAAAAAAATTTTATAACTAACTTACAACTACTACGCGCACATATATATTTATAGATATATTTATATTTTACACGTTTTATATATATATATAGATTTGAATCTCATGAAGCAATAATAACGTCACGTCGAATACTTGAGGGAGAGTGCATCCTCTCGTCGCCATCGTTAACGCTTCCTCTCCAAACAATTTAACTATATATATATATATTGTTCTATTACAAAGTTGAGGTTGTCCTGATAATCGTCCGCGTGTACCCATACACTTCGTACGCCAACGTAGCTATACCTATGTAGATATATATCAATAGAGAGATATTTGTAGCTTAGCTCCTTCGCGCCACGAGTTCTAGAATTATCCAACACGTTTAAATGTATTAGGGAGGGAGAGAGGGAGGGCATAATTGCAATTTCCAATGCTGCCCCTGTATAATTATATCTTCCCCGATATGTTTAGCCATGAGTTGAATCTCCACCGCATTTGCGCTTCCTGAAGAGCTTGTCCGATTCAGAAATAGGAGCGACAATTTGATTTAATTTATTATTTAAAGCGTTACCGTCACAATTTTAGAACCGAAATAAAATTAATGACACGTAAATCTTCCGTTGTTTCAAATAAATGAAAATTGCACTATCGTGTGCATTTTTTGCGTAATCAAATTGCTCTGCATTTGAAAGCTTCTGTAATGTTTTTCCTGTTACGGAAAGATATTAAATTCTACGAATCGATCGTTGGTTTCTTTCAATTTAGGAAACGATCGCGTATATGTATATATTGAAGAATTGCGGCAGGTATCACCACGTGGCTTCGGTGGCCAAATGATAATGCACTCTGTCCGACATGCAGAGGTTTTCAGATTTGAGTTCTGGCCAAGATCTGATATTTTTCTCGCAATACTTTACACACAGAATGCCCGCGCATCAAATGTGTGTTCTAATTGAATTACAGAATTTATATTGGTGATGAACACATGATAAATTTTTAATTTGTCAACGCAATTTGTCGACGGCCGTCTTTTTTCCTCTCTTGTTCATCTTCTTTTAATGAATTTTATTATTTATTATTCTTTTATTAAATTGTAAAAAAAAAAAAAACTGATCAGCCATCACTTTCGATTGTTTCAAGATCGATTGTAGCACGTTCGACACGTATGAGTGTTACAGGTGACATTCGAGACGCCGGTATGACGCTCGCTCGACGGGGAAGGGCCTGCCAGTGTGCCTCTGCTCTCACTGTCGCCGCAGCGCTTCGCCTAGCCCCGTCATGGTCTCGTCAACATCCTGAGGCACGCCGCAAAACTCACTCTTTGAACTTCCGGTCGACGATATCAACGAATGGCCTACTTTTTCCGACGCGAGAGCGGAGACGGCGACTGCTTCAGTGCCACACGAGGATTTCTTTTGGTACCGTGTACGTGAGGGAGAAAACGAAGTTGTTGGGTGTAGTTTTGACGGGTGCGATCGAGATTTCATATCCTGCAAGTGCCACGCTTTACACACACACACACACACACATACATACACACACATACACACACGTACGCGTACGTGAAAAATCGAAAAATCGCGGTGGCGGCCGTGAAAGAATAACCGGATGTCCTTCGACCGCGCGATGGAGTTTCCGACGTGGACCGAAAGAAGAACTGGATCCTCAAGAGGAATCGTGTAATAACGTGAGTTAATGTGACAAGTGGAATAATAAACGGTACGGGAGAAATCGTATATATAAACGAAAGACTAAATATATATTATATACATATATATAAATATATATATAGGTATATTATATTGATGAGCATCGCCTCTGTGTACACCTTTACATCGACTGTGATTACAACGGATATAATTGTTAAGTCTTCTTTTTCAGAGAAAACGCTGATATACACATAATAGGAGAGACACATGCGTAATTAGCTACCGCAGTAATCACACACGCATATCACGCTTGCGTGAGCCACGATCCTCTGTTGACGTTTGATAATTCTTTCTCTCTCTCTCTCTCTCTCTCTCTCTGTATTCCTGAGATTAAAAATTCCATTTCCATCTTCGTGTTCTTTCGATCGACGATAATGTCGCAAAACAAATCTTTTATTTTTTTTATTGAAAAAAAAAGTTGATCACGTGTATCGTTGAATTAAAAAATGTCACGGTATTTCATCGCGGTAGGTGTTACCGCCTACTTTCGACTTGAAAATAATAATTTTATTGCCGTTTTTATCAGCGGAGGATGTGTGAACGCAAATGTGAGCAGGGATCGTTGCATAAATTTTAGTGCATAAAATGCGCATTCACGATAAATGTGATACGTCGAGAAAAAAACATATGTAGCAGTTTCTACCTGATGCCGGCAAGCGAAAAAAAAAAAAAATTGTATTTGCACTCTCTTAATCAAATGTAAAACGCGTTAAACGAATAAACAGAAGAAAAATAGGAAAGTAAAAGAAATGAAAGACGAGCCGAATAATCCAGGTGTAAAAACAATATAAGTGCTTCGTTTAAAAAAAAAAAAAAAAAACTTGCAATAAAGTGCTTCGAAAAAGTAGTTGATCGCGAGACACACAAATTATAAAAAGCAAAGTTTAATTATTCATGCAAATTAAACAGAAGAAAAAAATATGCGTCGTGCGTAATAGATATGTAGACAAAAAAAAATCATGTGTGTTTGTATGTTTCTATGTTTATATAATCGCCGCGTGTGAGAGCGAGGCTCATAGAAGATCAACAAAGACGCACAACAATTAACAACAAAAACAAAAAAAAAAAAAAACAAGAGAAAAACATGTGAAGGGAGTTCATACAAACGGCTGTGTGTGTAGAGAAGCGAGTGTAAAATGTAAATGTTAAATGTAAGAGTATTGTAATGTTAACGACAAAGAGAAGTGTATAAAATTCTAAAACGAAAAAAAACAAAAAAAACAAAAGGAAACGTCGGAAAAAGGATTGTCGTTGTTCAAATAGGAGTTACTTTTATTCAATCAGACGCGAGACTGCTGCAATATTTCATTATTATGTATATTATATTGCATAATTGCTTTTGTAACTGACTATACATATAAAACTGGATATATAAAAAGCAATATAAAATATATTATCGAAATATATAGTTATATTTGTAACGATTGACACACATACACACATTCTGTGAATGTTTGTAATATGTAACAACTTTTGTGTATATATAAATGTCAGTAAAAAAATCGTCAAAATTTCAAAACGATTATGTGAATGTCGATAAATTTGTCAAAATTACAAAAAAAAAAGAACAAAAAAAAATACGTAAATATCGATAAATCGGTTGAATGTAACTTTCTGTGAATGTTTGTAATGTGTTACAACTTTGTACATACGTCAGAGAGTAGGTTTGTCGAACTGTTTTTTAACAAAATTTATTCCGAATGTTCGAGACTCGCTTCTGAGAATTTCCGACGTAGGCACGAGCTTAAAGCAACGGGATTTGATTCGAGCGAATTTTAATTGTCGACGTTAGAAGAACAAAAAAACAAAAAAGCAAAAAGCGACTCGCCCGAGAATAGACTGCAGCAGCGACACATCATCATCACGACGACATTGTATGTTATTATTATTTACAATTACAAAAATATGTTCGTTGACTATTATGTTAGAAATAAAAACTACATTGAGAAACGCGGGTTTAATGATTATAAGCGTACGGAAAAAAAACCGTATTTTATTCAAATTCGTATTCTATTTTCTGATTTTCCCCGTTACATCGATAAAATTTCAATATTTTTAAAGAAAATTATTGAAGAACAAAAATTTTAACGAAACATCAGCATTATTCAAATAAATAACAATGTAAAGAGAAGACACAAATATCAAGTTTCAAATGCAACTATGTTGTTCTCTTACCGATCAAATAAAAGAAAATCAGATTTTTTTTTTTTTTTACAACCGCAGATGTCACGATGTAAGTACTGACAATCGGTCGTTAACTTTGATCTGTACTGCTTTGTTATCGAGCTGGTAAACTTTCACCTCGTCATCGTCGTTATCAATGTAATCGTTCAGCGGATCATCCGTGATATGATGACGCTTATACGAACGATGCGTGTTCTCTTTTTTTTGTGACAGTTGTATGATTATAACGTACGGTTTTCCGGTGTCGTGCGAGTCCACTGTGTCTTCGTACGACGGTGCGTATCTGTATAAAATTATTAATTGCAATTAAGTTCAAATAAAATAAAACGCGATAATTAACACGTAAATGAACATTTTTATGCTAATATTTTTTATGCTAATTTTGTAACTGAAAACAAATTAGAAACTAGTTTGTTTAAAACGCAATAAAATTTAAAAATTACAAAAGAACGAGTAAAAAATATTGGATGTTAATCTTATAATAATAAACGATTTATTTAAATCTCAGCCGAGATCAGAAATTACGCGATTATTTTACCTGTGATATTCCGGTTCGTAGAAATAATATTTTTGCGGTCTTCCTTTGGGACGATAGGGTTTCAGCGGTTTTGGAAACGAGTGCCATCGCGGCGGACGCCACGGTTGGGAATAATAATGTTTGTACGGCTTGAACGGCTTGAACATTTTGTAGGTTTCACCAAACTTCACCAACTCTAGCAGCAAGCCGAAAAGCACAATACCCATAGATATCTGAAGATCAATAATAATGTGTCACATACGATCTAGTTAAAGATATTCACAAGAGATCGAGACAGACACTTGATCCTCTTTGTTTGACGATTTAATTAACTCACCTGCATACTTTTTCTCTCGGCAAAGTCTCTTGATTAACGTGGACGTGCTCTTCAACACTCGTTCAACTCGCCTTAATTAAATTTGTCAAACTTTCTAACGACCTTCTCGCTTTTTGTTGCTCAACGAAATTGTAAATCAAAAAACCCGCATGTAAAATCGCTAGATGTACGTTTATACGTTTTCGCGCGAATACGTCTCACAATATATCACTCGCGATCTCACTTTCGTTCGATTCGGAACGAATGTGGAACACAAGCTAATCCTCGCGGGATGAAGTCTCAACAGATAGAGAAGCAACGTCCACGTGGTCGGCCGAAATTCGATTGAACGTTGACGAGATCGCGATCTTGAAAGTTTCTTCCTCGCGAGAAAGACTTTCTTTTATATCCTTCCTTCCCTTCGAACATGTCTAGAGAGAAACGCACACACGGACGCATAACAGATCGCGTGTAAATGTCGTCGTAACAATAAACTGCGATAAGATTGATTGAAGTTTATTTTTCAGTAAAGCGAAGTTTCTAATGAAAGTAAGCACACTTCGCAAGTTGTTTACCTGATAATGCGAGCGGGCAACAAGTTGGGACAAAATGGAAAAAGTTATTCTCGAGATACGAGAACGAAAAATGGCGTTTTGATACGAGAAGACGTTTGATACAGAAAACTCGATATAACTCGCGTCTGTGCACGTGCGCGACACTTCGAAAATTCAAGACAAAGTAAAACTAAAATAAAGATAGCGAAGTGATATTCCGCGACCATCAAATCGCGCGGGAATTAAAACAAAAAAGTCAACGCGTATTTCACAAAGTTACTCTGCCTGTAAAATTATAAAGTTCTTCGAAAAGTTTTAATTTTTTACAGCTGCTTCGAATTCGATGTCTCTATTTTCACAGCGAAGTGAATTTTCGAAATTTGATATCTTCTCTGTTTCGTGCATGACAGAAAACACACATACACACACACACGCACACATTAATTCACGTGTGTTATAAAATACTTTATTTCCCTGATATATTTGAAATGTCGCTTAAATAAACGAAGTAGGTGTGAAAAATTGACAAGATGATAGATGTGGGTGCGATGTTGTTGACGTCAAGAGTTACCGCGTTGAGTCGTAAAACTTCTAAACGATAGGAAAGCGAACGAGGACATCTGTAAAGATAGTACTTTCAAGATACTTTCGACAGAGAGAGTGAATATTTTTTTCGACCATTCATACGTGGAAGCGTTATTATTCCGAATAATAGCGCTTTGTCCATTTTGTCAAGTCGGACAATTGCGAGAACTTTCTCCTCTTAATCGTCAGAAAAAAACGTTTCATTCGTATTATCAGCTCTGAATCAAGACCAGACATTGGCGTCTTTTACAGAGTTTTATTCAATCTCTAGGATGACTTTTTATTGCGCTGCACACACACAAATGACAAGACTGAATATTCACAAGTAATGATTACTATGCATAATATTCTCCATATATATCGCGTGATTATTATTTATAATGATAATAATCGTTCAAACAAAACGTGTGCGCGTGTAGTACGTCGTGTAATTAATTCACGTATGAAAAGCATCTCGTATATAAATGTGTTAAGTACGTTTTTATATATTATTTTATTTATAATCCGTAATAAATATATATATGTATATATATATATATATGTATATAAATCGTTTATATAAAACTTCTTATTCAATAAGAAATAAGAAACTTATGAAAAGGGACCGGGAAACTAAGTATTTCAAAATACTTGGAAAAGTAGCAATTGTGTACCGCATTGTACAACAACATTTAAAACTCTCTAACAAAAACGGTATGTAAAAGGTAGCTTAATTCTACTCGACATCGCACTTATGTTTTACGCACTTACGTTTTTTTTTTTTTTTTTCAATTAAGATGATCAGCGGTCGCGACTATCGCGACCTAGAACCACTACTTTTGTTTATAAACGATAGCCACTTGAATACTAATATAAAAGCAGCAATTGCGTCACTATGTCCGCTCATTGAAATCGCAACTTAAATGTATGTATAAACAAATTCGACTAAAGTAAACGTTTAAAATAATTAGAAAGTACTTCAGTCTATATATTATACTATATATGTTATCACATGCATCTTGACTATTTATCGCCCTACTTTTCTCAAAAGTATCTAAAGCATCTATAACACAACTCGCCAACTCGTTTTCTTCAGATGTGTCAAGACTACTGGATTCATCGGACATTGTAAAAACCAAGACCATGTGAACAAATTCTATCCGGGTTAATTCAGACATTTTCGTAACGAGCTAGATATTCGATTTCTAACCGGAATTAACCAGTGTTCCTTGCCGCACCGAAACCGCGCACTACGCATTCGTCTCTTGGGGCTCGATACAGTCGGTGGGCTTGACTTCCAGCCACCAGTCGTTGGGATAGTGGTACTTCTGTAATTCTATACCCTCGCGAGGAACGGGCATCAGTCGGCCGCCGAATTGTTTCGTCGGCAGGGGAGGTATCACCAGCTGCGGCGGGAAGCACTGCAAACTCGGCGAGAACTCGCAATCCGGAGGCAGAACTCTCCTGGTCCATCCGACTCTCCTCACCATCTGAGTCTGCGTTCAAACGTTTTAATCAGATTTAATCGCGTCTTCTTCTAGATATTATAATCAATAGCGTTTTTCTAAGCATTAGCACAAAGAATCTGAGATATTTCGTACCACCGCATCTTCCTCGAAAACGATCACCTCGACCTTTGGCGCATCTTCACCGACCTCGTGCTCCTGTATCCTGTAAATTCCCGCCGCGTGCAGATAAGTGGCACTCAGACCGTCCTCCCGGAAAGCCTTCGTGATCAGAACGTCGTCGCGCAGCGTGTCCACCAAACATAGTTCCACTTTACGAGCCCACGGGAGCGCACGGCCAATACGAACCTGACCCCAGAGACCGCCCAGGCATAGAAAGTGAACGATGCCCAGCTTAGTGAGAACCAAATGGGCTCTGGTCAAATAACAAAAACAACATACGCGTTTACATACAAGGAATGCAGAATCAGTTTGATATACGACTGTTTTTAATGTGTTTTCTAAAATTTAATGTTCTCGGATCTCGCGCGCGAATGAAAATAAACAACCGGAACCTGTAAGCGAGGTCGTGCAATTTCTCCGTAAATTCTTCGGGCACGCTGCACGGTTGTAACGGTATCTCCTGTCGACTGAGGCTATACCAGAAGAGCACGACCATCACGCAGAACGCCGCCAGGATTCGCATAGGAGTGATGCGAAGTCGTCTCCGTGGGCAGAGACTCATCCTGATGTCCTGGAGATCGGAGAATATTTTTTTAGATTATTAAAAATCATACGGTTTTTTTCTTTTCAATAATAAAGCTCAAAATATCAAAAATATGTAATTAGTTTGCTTCAGATTTGCGATATTATTGGCTACAAATCTATTCGGGAGAGAGAACACGTATTTCTCTTGCATACATGACCCACAATAGACACATCATTTACTTGTCTCTCATCGTATCATCGAAACGCGTATACAAAACCGCGAGGACACAGAGAACACTGTTATACGTACTCGCAATGTGCGACGTAGTCATGACCCACGTGTGATCAAAGGAGACACTTCGCGGAAGAGAGAATCTTTATTATTTTTTTTTTTTTCTTACTCCCCGCGACGGAAACAACCACTTTCTCGCGAGGGGTTTCCACATTCAATCAGAGATGCCAGTTCGTGGACTTAGTAAGCATTCAGCATCAAGTGGAGGGGATACGCACACAGGCGACAGCCGTGTCCGTGTGGTTGGCCAACCATTGGCCGAAGCGCCGAGCGCACACGGACACGGTTGTCGCCTGTGTGCGTATCCCCTCCACTTGATGCTGAATGCTTACTAAGTCCACGAACTGGCATCTCTGCATTCAATCCCCTTGACCCGTTCGATGTGGCAACGTTGGAAGTTATTGATTTTTCTGCTCTATCGACAATTTTCTCGCAGTTTTATCAAGAAACGAAAGATATGTTGACACGTATTATTTTATTATATTAGTTTATTACCTATAGCGAGACATTTTTCACGATTTTGTGTTTCTGAAATTTAACGACAATTTTTGTGTGTTTTATCATGTTTTGTTTCTCGAAATCGCAATCTGTAGTTTCCCCTTTTCCTCTCGATATTTTGCATCGGTTCCACGAACCGTCAAACAGATAACAAAATAAAATTTGACCAAAAGATTAAAAAAATACACAACAACAATATATAACGTTCGCGTGATGCTACAATAATCATTAATTATCGCACGTTATGTAGTTCTCAAGTTTTGCGCAATATATACATACATATATTTATTACAAAAGTCCGACTCCCGAAATTCTCGTTCAATCACGCGCGCGCGCGCGCGCGCGCTTCGATGCAAAATTGTTCGAACCGCGTTCGGCGAAGATCGAAACCGGACCTCAGCGAGGATTCGAACCGTTCGTCAAAGATTCGATCCGTCGCGCGACTAATAAGTTATCGGACCGACCGTTAGATGTCGACTCGGTCGCATCGGCGCGATCGGTGCCACCGCCCTTCGTACGTCGCGCCCTCGATGGACCAGCCCTGCGTCTCTCCGCGGCACGATATCGCGAGATCGCGCGTACATAATCCAAAAGCAATGAAATGTGATACAATAAACGCAACGTGACACAACGCAACGACGAAGCCGTCGATCTGACCGATCACATCGCGACGCCGTGATTAGCCGTTTTTTTTTTTATTTTTTCAAATACGGAAGAGAAAACCGGTGCGCCTGTGTAATAGTGAATGTGAATCGCTCTTGCGCGAGCGCGCGTCCGCGCGCGTGTGTAAGTTGTGTTACATGACGTGTGTATACATGTAGGTGTGCCGCGTCTCGTAAACGTGTGTGTGTGATGACTCCGATTCGGGACTGTCGTTCGCGCTCGATGGTCGAGCATCGTCGCGCACACGTTGCCGCACCTACGTCGGGCGGCGCCGCGAGATCGGCGACCACCCGTTAACCGACGACGACGACGACGACGACGACGCTCGTCGTTTCGCGAAGGAGAAAACTTTGTTATACACACGTATACCTTGGTCGGCGGAAGAGCCGACAGACAAGCGGTTTTGGTGTTCCGAGTGTGATCAATGAACTTTGCTTGACGCGTGTCGAGGCGTGTGCTGGCAAAAGAGGCACACCAGCGACGACCTGGCACAGATCCCGTACGTATATACTAATAGATTCTCTCACGTCTCGCTCTCTCCGCAAGCCGTTCTTTCACCGTCTCTCTCTCTTTTTCCGGTTGATTTAGAAAAAAAAAAAACAAAAAAACTCCGGAGTACGTATACTCTCGTCGTAGCGCGAGTTCTCTCTCGCGGAATTTTCACATCGCGCGCAAGGATGTTCGTGTCTTCTCTTTCTTGCGGATAAATGACGACGACGACGACGACGACGACGAGGATAAGAACCTATCGGCTTCCATTTTCGGTAGTGTCGCGCCGAGGAAGCAATTACGACCACGCACGCACAATACAAACGTACTGGCGGCAAACGAGCGCGCGGGGAAGCGAGAGGAAGACACTCGCGCGCGCGGGTACACGCATTAAATGCATTACAACGCATCCTCCCTACCTCTCTTCCTCGATCTTACGTCAGTCGTGTCGCTTCGCCTTCTTCAACCCTTTTATTCAGGGACCAATCAGCTAGTTCGCTTCGTTTAACGGTCTCTCCGGGGACCCTATTTCTTTCCGGTTCGCATTCTCTTGGTCGTATAATAATCGGATTAATCACGCGCAAGAACACGAGCATTCGGCGCGTTAGGTAAGCGTCTCCTGTGTGTGACAATCTTTTCGTGACAGGCGCGAAAATGCGACGACAACGGCTCGACGAGCCGGAACGAGCGGTCGCCGCGCAGCAGCACGCGGAAGCGACGGGATATCTCGCGTGATTTACAATCGTGTCCATCCGCGCGCGCGGTATGTAAACACACATCATCGTCCTGTATAAAAAATTTCTACAGATTTCTTCAGTTTTAAAAAAGTCAAATATATTTACATAATCATATATATATGTATAAGAGAAAATACAAATTTTCTCTTCTTTGACACCGATTTTCTCGACTTTGACTATCTCGACTATCTATCTCATTATTTAGCTTTGTTATTGCATGACAAGTAAACATGATCTCTACGCTGCGATTTTTTTCGTTGCAGATGATGACATAATACAGATTTATTGATTGAACTCGTTGAGAAAGCACGCATTAATAATCGTCTCGTAACAGAATAAATGACCCAAGATGAATGATACAGACGGTTTCGGCATGAAGGGATCTGGTTCGAAGATGCCCCACAGTCACTCCACACCGGCTGGTGTGGACGGAGGTAGTAGAACACCTCCCACCACACCGCGAAAAGCCGGAAAAATGCTGGCTGTTCGTGTGCAGATGTTAGACGACTCTATTACGATGTTTCAAGTCCAGGTAAATAAAAAAAAGTTTTTTATTCCCCCACATTTTTATATTTGTTTGTTCTCGCCGCACGTACGTCTCTCCGTCGCATGCGACGATAAGAACTCGGGGAGGAGAAAATTGTTTGCTGTGCACATTTTAAATTTTTCGTTGCACATTTTATTTCCACTTTTTTTTTTTTTTTTTTATCTGGACGTAATGTTGGAAGTTCACAAGCGTATCAGGTTCCTTGTATTACATGCTGTTTAAGCATATTTAAATCGTTGCTTCTTCAAGTAACCGGGTCAAGAGTCATTGATTGCAAAATCTCAGAATCTTCTCGGTGAAGCCATTTAACTCGGAATTTTAGTGTGTGTGTGTGTGTGTGTGTGTGCGGGAGATTTTCACATTTTATATACGTTAAGTTATCTCGAGATGTTTCTAACATTTGATTATTTTTTATTTATATCAAGAATATTTTTTTATATATTATTTGTGTCTTAAATGTGTCAGCGTACATTGGATTTAGTAGCTTTGTACGGAGAACTTTTCCATTACCTTGGTGAATTTGAGATATTTTGTTTTATTTAAATTTATTGATTTGTAATGTTGTGTGTATATATATATATATATTTTTTTTTTTATATTAACAAGATACTTATCCTATATACGCTACGTAGTGTGTGTATATATTCTTCTTCCAGAAGAATGAGCTATTGGAGCATATAACGTATCAAATAGGGGATCCTTGTGTATAAAATATGTACAATCGTTTATTGATTATTTATTTACAATGCTTGCAACGTGTTTCTTACTTCTTTAGAGACTTTACTTTTGCTCCGTCATCTTAGTCTTTTATAACAAAGGAGAACAAAAATAAAATTATTCCGTGCATTTTCTATTGATAGTTCTGTGCATTTAATAATTGTGCATATATACGACGATTAATAACTTAATACAAATCCTCCTATTGTTTAATTGTTCTAGGCTAAAGCGTTAGGTAGAGTGTTGTTCGATCAAGTTTGTAAGCAATTGCATCTTCTAGAAGCGGATTATTTCGGTCTTGAATATCAAGAGCCAAACTTAACAAAAGTGAGATACAGTTGTTATCTTTTATATATGTATATGTATGCAAATATATGTATATTTCTCAGTGAGGATAACGATTACGAAATTGTTGACTTTTTGCAGTATTGGTTGGATCTGGAGAAACCCGTCTGTAGACAAGTCGGTTTATCTCTAATTGATCCTTTATTGAGATTCTGTGTTAAGTTTTATACGCCAGATCCTGCGCAACTTGAGGAGGAATTTACGAGATATTTATTCTGCCTACAAATTAAACGAGATTTAGCTCAAGGTTTATTGCAATGTAACGATAACACAGCAGCATTAATGGCTAGTTATATTGTTCAGGGTAATATATAATTTTCTTTTTGCATCTTCAAATTTATATTGAGATTTATATAAAATTACAAGTTATACGATGTATATACATATATGTTTCAATATTGTTAATTATCTTAGCAATGGATTTTTTTACAGCTGAATGCGGGGATTATGTGATAGAAGACTATCCGGATCATACATATTTATCAACATATAAATTTGTGCCTCACCAGGATCAAGAACTGGAACGACGTATTATGGAAAATCACAAAAAACACGCGTAAGAAACGTTACAGCGCTTTTTTTCAATAGTTTATTAGCATTTAGAGAGGGTATGTTGTCTTATATATACGGGTTTTTAATTAATGTTTTACACAGAGGTCAATCTCCTGCGGAAGCGGATCTCAATCTTTTAGAAACTGCTCGACGTTGCGAACTTTACGGAATGAAAATGCATCCGGCAAAGGTGAGTGTTATATAATCATGTGTACTTATATATGTACACATACTCATACAATATGTATTTATATATTGCAACATGTACAATATGGTTATTTCTGCACCAGGATCATGAAAATGTTCCATTAAATCTCGCGGTGGCACACATGGGCATTGTAGTTTTTCAAAATTTTACTAAGATAAATACATTTAGTTGGGCCAAAATCAGAAAAATCAGTTTTAAACGAAAACGTTTTCTAATCAAATTGCATCCGGAAGGTTACGTGAGTATTTAATGTGCGATGACGTTCTAAAGTTTGTTTTTCTCTATTTGCAATAAAAATTTTACACGTTTTATTTTGTTTTATATAGGGTTATTACAAAGATACAGTCGAATTTTTCTTCGAAGGGCGTAATGAGTGTAAAAACTTTTGGAAAAAATGTGTAGAAAATCACGGTTTTTTCCGCTGCTCGGTAGTCAAGAGAGTTGTAAGGCAAAAAACCAGAGTGCTTAGTCGTGGATCGTCATTCAGGTATGTATGTAACACACGTGCACGCGACCACATATCTTGACATGAAACTTGTTTTTTTTTTTTTATCAAGATTGATTTATTGTGAAACTTGAAGATAAACCAAAAAAATACAGTTTGAAACATTAATGACCTTGAAACTCTTTTTTTTTTTTAATCTATACGTGAAAGTTTTTTTTAATAAAATTTATCTCTATAAAGATTACCTTTGTATTTCACTTGTGTCACGTTGCGAAATGTACGATATATACATAGCAGAAGAAATATCGTTGTAAATTTGCATGTTATTAGGTACAGCGGAAAAACGCAGAAGCAAATAGTGGAATTTGTGCGGGACAATTACGTGAAGAGGCAGACGTTTCAAAGGTAAGACCGATCTCGGGGGAGATTGATAAGCTGTTGTACAATTGACCGAGTTCTTGGATATTCATGTAATAAGTAGGTAGAAATGCATGCAGTCTATTGCGTACTGTTTCCCCGTAATGTTGTGGTTTTTGTAACATATAGAGGTTTTTTAATTAATGAACGCACCAATCTTGTGGGTGAGATCGGAGGTGGCACGGTCTTTGCTTTTGCCGGAATACAAGTCGGTATTTTGTATGTATGATCCAAAAACGTTCAATTTCCAATAGCGGAAACTGTTTTTGAATTATGTCCACTTTTATATTTCCGTTTGTCAGTGTTGCCTGCTCGGACAGGGGTGTGCGGGGAGTCAGGCTCACCATCAGGCACGATAAACCCGAATGATGAGTGTACCCTTTCTCAATAGCGTGATATTCACACTATTTATTTATTGTTGTATATCTAATATATATATATATATATACATATATATATAAAACACACAGCAAAGTATATACTATAGTTTACTGCCCTATATAACAGTTCTATCCAACAAGATATTTGTTCACATAGCGGTAGACTGTTCTAAAATAGAAAATAGCCTATTGTTAATACACTCAAAGAGAAAGAGGGAAGTTTATTTTCGTTACTCTTATATTGTTGGCAGATTTTTATTCGCTGTGCGATATCGATGCACGGTTGAAAAACGCCTACATAATCGAAATCTTAAGCTGAAACATTTTCTGACGAAAATAATGATATATAATAACGCGTGTGATTTTTAAAATCTGATTACAAGTCGAAATAGAGAGAGAAAGAGAATGTAAGAATATATCGATTTCTACACGAATCTCTTTGATCGGATTTAGGAACACACTATAATATATTACGACTGTGATACAAACTTGATGCATTAAAATTTAACAATGACATTAAGTATGTTTCAACTTTGAAAGTGCACTCTCTTAATTGCATGTTCTTAAAACGTACAACGTCTCTCCGTAAAAATAAAACGACCTTATCTACGTGTTTTTTTCTTCTTTTTTGTATTTGATCAAAAATACTCACACACACAGTTATGACACTGTTTCGGAATTTAATTTGATAGCAATACACAGTCTTCCCTTGCACTTTCAGTGTCTGACACATTCCATAATTGATTGATCAATAATATAAAGTTGGTTATATATATGCACTAAACACAGAGTACATATAAGTTATGTGTACACACAAACACACACACACACACACACATATATATATATATATATATATATATATATATATATATATATATATATATATATATATATATATAAATTATATATTGATATATGTATATTATTTTTATAAAGGAGTGATATTCTCATTATTATATTTTTATATTTTTACAGATCAAGACATACACATTAGAACATAATAATATGATACCATAATAACTTATATGTTGTATTACTAACAAAATACGTACATATATACATAGATATGTGTATATATATTATAGTAAAAATTTTGAACGGCAGTGTTGACCGTGTATCGTATCAGAAGTGTGATCTGTCTTTATTTATTGCATCATGTTTTATATACGTGAGTTAGGAGAAAGATAGATATTCTTTCGCACACACACAAATCCTCGTATCGTTAGAGAAGTCTTTTGGTTTGTGTTCTCGTTGTCGATCGTTAAAGAAAAAAAAAAAAGAAGAGATAATTTGATTCCAAACACACAGGCTTGGCATTTGATAGCCTAAGTCTGATGCTGAACTTGACTCTCTCTTGCTCGCAGGTCCAATTCGTTCCGGCAGACTAGCAGTGGTAGGGCATTGCAGGGCTCGGAGGGGGGAGGCTATCGTGGGGCCACTCCAAGCAGCTCCCTTATGGGCAGCTCCAGCATCTCTGCCCACCCCCTCCTGCCCCTCGGCGATCCTGGTATGTACCATGACCGATACCAACCTCCACACACAGACGCTTTATTTTTAATTTCTCTGCCCTTTGGCTCTCTCTTTCTCTCTCTCTCTTTTTCTCTCTCTCTCTCTCTCTCTCTCTCTCTCTTTCTTTCTGTTTTGTCCACTTATTTTTTCCTAGCCTCATTTCTTTTCATCGTATCATAACTGAAATATTGTAACAGTAGTAAAGTAGAATAGCGTATCTTACTCTTAGATTGTTTCCAAATAAACTTTTGCTGCTTAAAAATAAGGAAAAGTATTTTTGTGTATGTGTTAGATAGATTTGATTTTTCAGAAAATACTTGTTCTGCTATTATAAAGTGATCGCGAAGTAATTAACGTGTGTGATTAATCACACACGAGCGATTGCGTTCTGTAAAATTTCGCATACAGCGCGTTTACATCAAGAACAGAAGAAAATTTTATGTGATATTTTTTCAGCACTGGCAACCCCAGCTCTGTCTCTGTCATGCGGTTCGATGACACTGGATTCTCCGACGACTGTGACGAGTGTCTCAATGGGCGGGACGATTCACCGTCGAGAAGACACAGCTACATCGTTTCGGACGCTCACTTCTATCGACGTCCATTCGCCAGCCACCCCCAGCCAGGTCCCAGCTCAGCGGCAGATGCTTGCTACCAGCCAACAACGGATTTCATCAACAGGTCGTATCAGCCCCTCTAACAGCAGTCCCCCCGAATTCCCACCACCACGACCTTTGCCCAGACATCCCTGGCAACGGTCGGCTAGTTGTCGTGAACTGTACGCTTCTAGTTTTGAGGACTCTGGTAAAGCGCGACCGCGGGACGATAAGATAACCGCGGATCTTCCATTAGATCCATTCCAATTAGCTTCCCAAGGTGAACTAGATAACCCCGTGACACGTTATGACGAGAGTAATCGTTCGTATAGCGCCGCTAGTTCAAAATTACCCTCTCTAGATCACGATTCTGTCCCCGAGCGTGTGTACAGCAGTTCCTACCCGGGAACGTCGTCGTTGTCTACCGAATCGGGTCATGAGGAATCGGGCCCAGCTGGAGATCTATCCCATGACGATCTCTCGCACGATTCTTACGAGCTTTTGGAACGCGAGCGTGAATTCGAGTATCCGGAATCATACTCCAGTCCACACGACGAGCACGAGGCGATATCCGATCAGAGCGACGAAGGAATCGAGCACGAGATGTTCCAAATGGACTCCGAGACCGATTCCTTCGTCAAGCACAGATCGCAGAAGTCCTCTGAGAAACAACAATATAAATCCGCGTTTACCGATCTTAAGAACACGAGAACCAAGTCCATCGATCGGTACTCAGCTGTATCCAAGACCGACGGTGATTACGTGATCACCGAGTCTAGGATACAACGGTCGAGCACGCAGATTGAACGAAAGTTCGAAACAAGACACGCCACCTCTGTGGAACAGCCGTCTAAGACGGTCATTCCACATCAAGATTCTGCCAGAAAAGATCCCGTGGTTTTACAAGTTCAAAAGCAAAAAGTATCCGTTCTGAACGAGCTAAAGAATTTGAAACCGAAATACAAGATCACTCATGTAGATTCGGAAGTTTTGCGCGACGAGGGTATTATGCGTCCGAAATCGCGGATAGACGACGATCTCAGTCCGGTTGAGGGTAGTAATTACAGATCTAGGACGACGAGAGCGCGTAGTATCGCTAGTTTGGACGATCATCCGTCGCGATTGTACGTTGAGACAGGTAGTTTAGGTCGCGGTCACAAGTCTAGAGACAGAAAACCGCGGGACGTCGACATCAAGATCGAGAAAGCGTTGTCGAAGGAACGTAGAAGCGTCGAGAGAGAGGATTCGAGAAAACGGGTCGAGAAAGATTACTCGAAGAATTGCAGGCGCGTGGACAAGAGCGATTCCCGGGAGCGTCGTTCGATGGATCGGCTCGATTCGCGCGAGCGCAAATCGGAAAGTCGTCGCGGCATAACTCGAGCGGAAATGCGCGAATTACGCAGAAGCATCGAGCGTCTCGACATGCGCGAGAGGGGAAGTTACGAGCACTTGGATTTGCGGGAAAAGAGTGCCTTTTACTACAATGATTTGTTGTACGAGTTGCGCGGCAAGAGCGTCGATCGTTTGGACTCACAAGGGTTACGCAGCAGCACGGAATATCTGAGAAGTCCCAAAGAGGGAAATAATTATCGTCACTCGGACTCGCGGGAACGCAGGGAGAGGAGCATCGAGCGACTCGAGTCGCGAGAATCGAGAAAAAGCAGAGCGGCTTCTATTGATTACGGTCAGAGACACACTCTGGAACGTTTTGACTCCGGCAGTAGAAGTCCGTTCGAGCGACTGACTCCGAAAGAACAACGAAGAATGAGCATAGAAAGGTTGGATTCTCAAAAGTTCGACTTCGATCCGCGAACGATCGAACGTTTGAAGTCGATGGAACGTTACGAGCAAAGAGATCGCGTTCACGAGAGGAAACACGAGTCGAAAAGCGCCGAGCGTAAGAGTCTGGAAAAGCTGGACTCGCGAGAACGAAAGTATCTGAGCCGTTTGGAATCGCGGGAGGGAAGGAGTCTCGAGTGTCTGGATTTCGACAGCGCGGAACGTCGAAAGAACATCGAAAGGACGGAACATAAAACGGATCAGAAACGGAGCAGGAGCAAACCCGAGAAGGTTGTTAAGACCGCGGATGAGAAACCGCGGGAACGCGACGACTGGAGAAGTTTGGAAAAAGCGCGCAAGGACGACGATAGACGGGAACGCGAGCGTCAGGCGAAACTGTCAATCGAATCTCGCACGGACACCGTGATCGGCGTGCCGCACGAGATGGATTCTTTGAAACCCAAAGCTGTGTTCACCGAGTACGAGCCGAAAGTCGTCGGTGGGGTCGTGCTGGGCTTCGAGGAGACCGCGCTGCCCGGACACATGCCGGTGGAACGTACCAAGAGCGATCCAAATCCGGCGCGGCAGAGATTGGGATCGAACAACAAGCGACATATGCTGATGCATCAGAAATCGATAGATCTGACTCCGGCGGATTCCGGCGACGAGGAACCGTTCTCGGACAGCGCGGCGATGCAGAAAACCAACGTCGATATTCCGTACACGTTGCACAAGCGGCACGTTATGAACGGCACGGCGTCCGACGAGAAGTCCGAATCGGACAGCAGCAAGACCTCGAAGAACGTGAAGAGTATCGCGAAAGATTTGCCAAAATTACCGCTGAAAATGGTGACGGACATTCCTTACTTCGACTTGACGAAGCTCTCGATAGACAAAACCAGCAACAAACTGTCTCCGGATAAACCACCGAAAGGCGGAGTGATCGTAGCAACGAAACCGAAGTCCATACTGAGTCCTTCGGACAAGCCGAAGAGTATTTTGAGTCCGACGTCGAAGCTTTCGCCTACCGATGCGAAGAGTATCGTTTGCAGCTTGTCCCCAACCAACAGAAGTCCCTCGAAGATGAACACGAAGGCCCAGTCGCTCGACAAGATCACGCAAAACAAGAGCGTTAACATCGACGATTACACGTGTAAGAAATCGTCGAGCTTGGATAAAAAACCGTCGAAGTTGTCGCCGGTGGAGCCAAATGTCACAATTATCTCGACGCTCGAGAAACGTTCTCCGAAGAAGTCGCCGACCGATCCGAACGTGACCATCATTTCCGTGATACAGAAGAAGAAATCTCTGGAGGGCGCGCCTAGAAGTCCGACTGCGAAAACGGCGGACAACAGGCACAAAGCTGCTATGAATTTTGCCGACGTAGTGACCATGGAAATGAAGCAAGCTCTGGAACGTAAGAAACTCATCGAAAAGGACACCTTGAAGACACCGGAGGATAACTTGGAGTCGCAAGACAGTATCGAGAAGATACCGTTGCCTGAAATTCCCAGCGGCGACGTTGTTGAAAAACTCGCGGACGATAAGATTCGCGACGTTGAACAAACAACGACAGTGGTTAGTAAAGAATTCGATCATTCGCCGAAACAAACCACCGACGAGTCGTCCGACGACGAGCGAAAGAAAGATCACATACAGTCCGTGGTCGCTCAGGTTCACGCGCCAGCTGTGCCGGAAGTCAAACCGGAAAAACCACCGATACCGGAGAAACCGAAGACGCTGGAGAAACCGAGCATTCCCGAGAAGACTAAACGTATTTTGGAGAGAATCGAGTCGAAATTCTCGGAAGTAAGTAAAATTTCCGTCACAAAAATCTCGAGACCAAAAATCATCGATACGGGATTTGACGATTTTGTAGATCCAGTCGCCGAATTGCCTTTGGACGAAGTGCCTGTGAAACCCGCTTTAGAATTGGATAGTCTTAAAGTTCCTGAATTCGTTCCTTTCATGTTGAGACCCCACGCGGAACCGTTGAGGTCGAAATCCCTGTCGCTCGCGGAAGAGAAAGCACCGATCGACACTTTGCTTTCGCCCGAGGTTGAGAACAAACACTTCGTGCAGGACGTTTCCCCGAAAAGAGTGAAGAAAGTCAAGTCCGAGCCGAAGAAAGACTTCAAGAAACAATCGAAATCGTTGGAGGGCGACAAACCGCCGTTGAAGAAAGCCGCGTCGAAGGAGTCACGCGCGCCGGTTGCGAGCGCGAAAATCGACAAGTCTAAATTGAAACTCGGCGAAATGCCGCAGGAAATTATAATAATCGATTCGACCGACGTAGCGCCGGAGATAAGCATCGTTCAAAAGGGTAGATCCAAATCCGTAACCAGATTATCCGACAAACCGTTCTCTACGTCGAAGGAGGAAAAAGAAGAAACGAAAACTCGCGCGAAATCCGCGTCTGTCGACGACGAGCTGATCAAAGGCGCGGTGAAGTCTGAGAAGACAAGACCGAAATCTTTGGGAATATCGAAGAGTTTGGGAAGTACGGAGAAAAAGGACTCGGTGGAGAAAATTTCACCCAAGAGAACTATTATCTCCAAAATTCTTGCTAAAGCAGCGGAATCGAAAATCGAAAACAAACCCATCGCCACGGCGAAAGACGCGATATCGAAGCAAGACTCGAAGTCGGGACGTGGAAAACCAGTATCGAAGGTGGAATCGAGCGGTGACGAGGTCGCTGAATCGAAGCAGCAGCAGAAAGAAGCCAGGCAAGAGAAAGATTCCAAGCCGCATCTCAACTCGGACATGGTGAGCGATCAGCCGACAGACGTTAAACAAGCTGTAGCGGCCGAGAAAGAGCCGGTCAAAGAATCGGTTAAGGAACCGAGCAAAGAGCACTCAAAGGACAGCGCGAAGAAAGTGGCTCTTACTCAAGAATTAACTGAATCTCCGTTAGTATTGCGCAAACCGGGACAAACGCCGATACTGTTCGCGCGCGCGCGACTTGGTTTGTCCGAAGGTAGCGGAATCGGCGCTCTTCAGCGTCAAGGTGCCACGCAGTCGCCCACCGCTCAACGACGCGCCAAGTCATTGGACGCGGCGGTGATTTCTGTGCACCGACTCCCGCCGACAAACGCGTTCTCGAGCAAGGACGACACGGTGGACGTGTCGGAGGTTATGGAGGATCAGGAGAACATGATCGACGAGGTTGCGCAGGGCGCAGCGTCTAAGACGCAATCGTTACAGATGGAGGCATCGCCGAATCATAAATCCGACAGCACCGATCACACGACCGTTCCGGAAATTCTCACCGACTCTCTCTCGGTAACCGAAACCTCGGCGCAATATCTGGAGTCACCGCTTACGGAATGCAATGAGATCGTGGCCGCCATCGATCTGATACCTTACGAGCAGGAAGCCGGACGAATGCCGTTTATGGGTTATATTAACGGAACCGAAACGTCGAAGGTCGTCACGGAGAGCGCAAAGGAGGAGAAACCAACGAAATTCATAGATCAAAGTTCCGCGGAATCTGGCGAGCAGGAAGCCTCTCATGAGAGTTTCGACGTGAAATCCGGTTCGCCGAGAGAGTCGATTTTCGTAAAAAGCATTAGCACGGAAGTTGTCGTTAGCAAAGACAAACAAATCGAACCATTGAGCGACATTGTAAGTTACGATAAAGAATCGAATGTTAAAGCGGCATCGCTCTCTCGGTCGGAGAGTATTCATATCAAGGCTGAAAATTCGAAAATGCCGTTCGAGAGAGACGATGTTCCCGATGTGACCATAAGCGCGGCTCGAGAGGACGAGAACGTCTATCCTCAGTTTCTTTGCTACGATCAGGACGAACCTCCGGACATGGTCAAGTCGCCGATACAAATATCCATCGAAGAATGCTCCGACGACGAAGCGAATCCGGAAGACGAGGAGGAGGAAGACGACGTTCAGATACAGGAAGAAGAGATCGACGAGCGAGAGGAAGAAGAGAACAAGCGTCTCGACTCCCTCGACACGAGCGAGGACACGCTCGATGCGCTCGACACGCAGGTGCAGATGCGGGGCGTGGACAGCGAAATGAGTTCGCCGGACTACGGCGTCGACAAGATGGACGAGAAAACGCTGGTCGAGGTCGAATTGACACCGGAATATCTGGAGATGAAGAGGGAAGATCAGGAAGCAGCGGAAGAGTTGCCGGAGGACGAACCGGTCAAGGAAACCGCGAGAACCCCGGAGATACACGAGAGAGCAGAGACTGAGATTGACACCAATCGTTTGTCCATTGACAAGAAACTCAGATTGAGCACCGAGCGCTCGAGAAGCGAGGAGACCAACACGTGGACACCGGACAGAGAGGATCCAGATTCAAGTTCGTGTTCGATCGCCCGGCCATTGGGAATTGGTCAGATACAACCTATAATGGATCGTCGAGAGATCGCTCTGATCGAGGGTGCTCGGTGCAGTTCCTCTTTGGAGGACGACAACAGCAACGGCTCGCAACCACCTGCGAAGAACGAGATGAGCACCACGTGGAAATCGTTCCCGCAAGAAAACTCGGGTAGTTCCAGTCTGGAGGAAGGTTGGGCGCCTCAGGACGACAGCAACGCGCAGCAATCGCAATCTGAGGACAGCAATGGTCAGAACGAAGACAGTTTTCAGGAAGATCTATCTGACTTTCCTGGTACCTTCATTTATCCGATTGGACCTGAAATACTGGCCAACTACGGAAGCTTCTCGCTTTCTCGCACGTTGTCCAGAATATCCGAACGATCGACCACGTCCGAGCAAGATAAGAGCGACTTGGAGGACTCGTTCAAGCCGAGTTCAAGATCACCGAGTCTCGACGACGAGTCTCTGATATCGAGCGATCATCAACCATCTTTGTCGTCTGATCCTCCATCCGGCACGGCTTTACCGTCCGTCTCGGATGACCGTCGAACATCTTCCGAGCTGCCGGATATCCCGATCGATATTGTCGGCGCGACGGAAGACGATTCGAAGTCGCCACGAACAAACAGGAGGTCACGTTTGCAGTTACAGAGTTCCGAGGACTGGCCGTCACCGCCGAGTTCGCCTGTTTTCGACACGCCGGTAATGAGCCACGTGGAGACGTTTTATATGGAGATCAAGCCGGAAGAAGCTGTCAAGGTCACTGTCACGGACAGCACCGAGACGCCCGTTCAAGCGGAACAGGAGAGCGATTCAAGCGACGAGAATCGCACGCTGCACGACGATCTGCACTCGACTCTATTGGAGGACGGACAAAGTTCGACGTCCGCGACAACGGTCGACGGTACGGTCAAGATCGCGGTGAAGCCGAAGTCAAGTTCGTACATAACCGGCTCGTCGCATAGCGAGGATACGTCGATGGGCCTGTCCATGTCCGAGTGGTCCAGTTCGAACAACACCGTGCGTCAGTTCTGTCAATATTCCGGCACGAAATCCGACGACAATTCGCTCGCGGAACTTGGCGCTTCCATCTCGGATTGGTCTGGAAGCACGACGGTGATACCGCAGCAGTATTACGCCGCTACGGTTGTAGACAAGAGTCAGAGCGACACCACAACGTCCGAGAAGAGCGCGACCAGCATGAGGCCAAATTCCAAGTGTCAGAGAAGCGCGGACTCTTGCTCTCTCCCGTCGCCGCCGTCACCGTCCTCGTTACCGTTACCTGTGTCACCGCCATTGCCTTCTCCGCCCGTGACGGTCACTTCCGCCGTTAATCAAGAAGAGGACAAAGCCACGGGTTCCGTGATCGAACAATGCGAGTCTCTGCAAACTGGAACAGATGCCGATTCTCGAGCGCACGGTGACGAGTTCGACGGAGCGCGGCGATTTGTCGAGAGCCAGTTCGACGAACAGGAACAACATCGTTACGACGACAAGCAACAAAGCGTTTACTCGGAATTCGTCGATATCTCGCCACCTCGAATCACTCTTCGAGACGAGTACGACGAGGCCATCGAAGACGACGATTTTCAGATAATCCCCGAGGAGGAGACGATCTGCGTCGGTGACACGACGCAGTCGATCCCCGAGGAGGACGAGGAGGATCAACTCTACGACAACGTACCCGCCATGAAATACTCCAACAGCGATAAAGTGCGAGTTGAGGTCGGTCGCGGCGACAGTTCGGAGGACATGCACGAGAAGTACGCCGATCTCGCGTTGCAGTCGAGAACGGCGGACGACGATTGGTCGTCCGAAGAGCGGCGAGACATACCGGAGAGAGGACGATCGAGAAAGACGACGGGTAAGTTCGATCGCGGTTTCTCAGAGCCGAGCGACGCGGGCAGATATCAGGGCACGCGATCCACCGAGCGACCCGTGGTGGTGCCGATTCGCGCCAAGTCCACTCCCTATTACTCGACGACGAGTCTGAGCGGCGAATCGACCACGTCCAGTCCGCCTATGCCGATCAGAACGCAGATACGCACAAAGACGATGCCGTGCTCGTCGAGTCGCAGTCCTCAGAGCGAGGGTGACACTTCCTCGAGCATGGACAGCCCGGCGCACACGCCCGACCGGGGCCAGAGAGCCTTTCGCCGTAAACGGCAGCAGAATGTCAAGAGACGGCATCGCGTGGTCGTCGATCTCGAGGTGAAGGACGGTCACATAGTCTCCAGCACCGATTCCAGCTTCGACGTGGCGACCATACCGCCGCCTTTGCTGACCGAAAGTCAGAACGTGTACATGGACGAGGAGGACGAGGACGACGACGAGATGTCCGAGACGAAGAACGTGCGGGAACGACACCGTCAGCAGCAACATTGACACGGTATCGACGATCGACGTTAAGTAGAAAACCCTCGAGAAGAAGACGAAAACGTGATTATCAAAAACGCTCTTCTCGGACTAGTAGTGAGATTTTTTAGAGAAATAATATCGACGCGAAGTGTGGAGGAATTGAACGCACTCGTAGAATTGACATTTTTTTTTGTTTTCGGCGTTCTCGCTTTGGATCCGTCGCGCGAAGTCGACGCGAACAGTCGGACCGACACTCGGCCTTCCTTTCACGCGCGATTGTTCGTTCAACGATACGCTCACCTACCGTGCGCGCCGGACGGTACGCGAGTATCGAGATTTATTACGGGTATGATCGGGAACGAAACAAGCAGCTGTTTATTATCGACGACGACGACAACGGCGGCGACGGCAGCAGCGGCGAAAAAAAATCGGAGACGAAACGGATAACGAGCCGTCGTTGTTCCGGGCTGAAAACGCCCGAGCGAAATGATCAAAATCTCTGCGAAGAGTCTTAGCGTTAAAACAACAACAACAACAACAACAAAATATATCGTTTAGGAATATACGGATACAATTTGTTACACATCTTAGAGACCCAGGTTAATTTGATATTATCGTCACGATAGAGAGGACACACTTCTCGATTCCCTTCCCCTCCCTCCCCCTTATTATTAGCCGGGTGTAACTTAGCGTGTAATACTCATGGAAGAGCGATAATATCTCCATTCGATCACACACGATCGACACGTGCGTCGCGCACGTGCGTGATTTGTTGAAACGAAATAGCGCGCGGCACGTTAATATCCTAGTAATATATATATATATATAAAATAACGTTATATATATATAGACATGATTAAGATATAGTGGAAACGAAAGAAAGGCGACGCGTAGGACTTTCGAGGGTAATCGTAACTTTAAGACGAAACCGTAATTTTAACCGCGTAATTAATCGCGAATCGCATTACACTAACCCTTTAATCGGTTCCAAACGAACGTTTTTTTTTCGTTTTCCTCGCATGGGATTACGTAGGAGAAATCGCGCTGACGAAAACAAAAAAAAGAAAAAAAAAGAAATTCGTTGGAGATTCAATTGTTCTACTTTTCTTTTGTTTTTTTTTTTTTTTTTTTTTAATTAGACTTCGTTGCGACTGTATTTCTTTGTCGTAATTAGCACTCTTGCGCGAAAATAAAAACAGAACTACAACGTTAAAGGGTTAAATAGAAGATCTCGGTGCGACTTGAATTCACCAGGACAATCAATTTACGGTAAAAAAAAAAAAAAAAATAAATAAAAAATAAAAAACAAAAATCACACGTTGTGCCGAGAAGATCTTCCGATGAAACCGACGAAATTGTCGGCGAAATTGTCATTTCTAGTTTCGCAACTGAGAGCTCAGCGACGAAACAACCTACGTACGATTTACAATAATAATAATAATAATAATAATAATAATAGTAATAATATATATATATATATATATATGATTTTCACCGCTTGATTCGCACACGCGTTGTAGGAGGACGAGAAAAAAAAAAAAAGACAAAAAAGTTGCTCAAACATTATAGATACTTAAACGTGTGTGGTGGTGCGTTACTTCTTCTTCGGTGAAAGTCGCGCGGCCGTGTTTCGCGACGAGAATTCAATGGGCACTTCGCGACGCGGCACGAACGCGGATGATGGGAACATCCGGCGCGCGAGGTGCGTATTATATTCCGCGTGAATTCCCTCGAACGAGAGCAGAAACGGGCATATACACTCCAATGACACTCGTTACAGACGTTGATCGCGTATCAACCCAGTGACCGCGAAGCTTCGAATTAGAATTCCATCTCCTCTCCCCCTCCCTCCCTTCTTCCCTCTTTTCCCGCCGTCATGTGTGTAACGTTTACGACTTTTCGTTTCTTCGTGAAACTTCGTGGTGTAAAATGAGAGGAGAACAATATATATATGCTCAAGGGATATATCTCGCGCAGGTATATAAAAAAAAAAAAGGTTTTTTTAGAGGATACAAAATTGAGGCAATAGAAAAAAGTCCCAATTTGATTTCCGCTTGTATTGTGCCTAGTTTTTATACCACGTTTGTTGCGTGCACAATATTTTAATGATGATGTATGGTGAAATATAAATAAACGAGACCCCCGCGCGAGTCTCACCCTCTCCCTCCCCCCGCGAATTGTGTGATGTACGCGCGCAAATAATGAGCACGCATCACATAAATGCGTAAATGTGCGTGTGTCTTTTCGAGGCGTCTTCAATTAAGTGCAATATATACATATATATATATGTGTGTGTGTATACGTACATATATATATATACACGAAGTGGGTGCTGATTACGAGGTAAAACATGGAAAAAGTAACGCTTGTAACTAGCAATTTTATATATATTATATGTAGATATATATATATATATATATATATAAAATTTCTGGTTAATTATACATATTTCTAGATTGAATGTTCTTATATACATTTTAATGTAATTCTTTGATCACGCAAATACGTTTCTATATTTTTGCGTTTTTATATAAGTATATATTTAAAGGTAAAAATATTGAGACAAAAACGTAATGAACTTTTTATCTATCAATGTTAGGTACAGAACTCTTGCATCTCTTTAAAGATAAAACTGTTGAATTAATAAAAAAAAAAAAGACTAGATTTTTCTCAAAAACGGAACAGCAGGGTTAACTTAGTTTTTTTTTTTTTTTTTATTAAGAACTCAAAAAAGTAATTAACGAACAATTATTAGTTTTTTTTTTTTTATTAATTTGTATTTTGAAACAACCGTTCTTTGAACATTTCTCTCACTGCAAAATGATTGTATGAACAACTGTCTCGAAAGAACTCGTATATTCAACTATTTTCTTTTTAATTTTTAATTTTTCAAATTGATATTTTCGTGATCACACGTAATTTGGTCAAAAAGTCAGTTTTTGACTTGCACTTTGATAAACGTGACTCTCCAAATCAATCTAACGGAATTACAATTGCGACAATTGCATCGATATCTCATTCGGGAGTTCAAGTATTTCTGTAGATGTGGTGGTTTATATACCAGTCAATATATCGAAAAAAAACTTTCTGCGACGTATCGTTGCTTTTAAATGCATGATTACGCGAATCTTTGTCGTGTATTCCCCCCATGAAAGTGATAAATATCATAGCGCACAAGAGTGGCGAAATTAATTAAACGACAGGAAAGGAACGACCGCTGCAATGGCAGCGCGCTCGAGGGATTTTCTACTTCCACCGTAGAAATCAAATTTCTCTCGACCTGGCAATAGTACCGAGTGCCGCTGAGTGCCGATATCAAACGATGGCGATATTGTTAATTTTGTTCGACAAATACTTCGTTTTTCTGTCATGATGAATGATTTTCATGACTCTCTTCTGACTCTCACGTGCGCACACATGTGTTTAATTAATTCTCCTGTCGTACGTTCTGTATATTTGAACAGCGTGTATAGGTTCGGAGATTCCGAATCCGCGGAAGAGAGATATAATAAAAATTACACCAACACAAATCTCCACCGCGCGCAATCAGAAGGGACGAATTCAGAACGGTCGCACGTCAGGATGCAAAACCGCGAAATGTAAACGACGAATAAAACGATTCATCTCTCTGAATGCTCGATACAGAGGTCACACTT
>NW_018020613.1:987259-1003761 GCF_002006095.1 Pseudomyrmex gracilis
ACGCTCATTACGTCGCACATTGCATCCTTTTAGTCCATCACACATTGTTTTCAATCTTGAAAATGATTTTTTTTTTTTTTTTTTTTTTTTTTTTTTTTTTTTTTTTTTCAATGAAACTTCTGGGTTGACACACATTTTTCTTGTGCACCTTTTATCATCCTGTGTATGTACATTATTCTGTAAGTTAAACTCTTCTCACAGAGAGAGAGTTTTAGCTCTTTCTCGCGTGCGAGATAAATTTAAACATCGACTATCGATTGCACCCTCGATGAATGTCGGGTCAACATTTGAGCTCTTTTGCTACAGTTTTTTTTTTTTTTTACATAATAAGTTAACAAAAAGAAACAAAAACGTGTTGCAAGACACGATCGATGACTTTGCTGTCGCGCAAGTTTGATCGCAAAAAAAAAAAAAACACGCAAATTAAATTGGTGAATCCTTTTTCTTACTGTCCGAGGAGAGCAAGCTCTCTCGTCAAAGAACTAGATCTTTCATTTCACAGGGTGGGGGAGCGCACAAGGTCCTCTAACACACAAAATCGCGCGCGCGGTACATAATCGTGTCGTCGATTGTACCGCGGTCTTCTTCGTATGCGCCAGCAGAAGACCCAACAATATTACATCCGGTGTACTTTACTTGTGCTTTTCGACAGGTGGTGATTACAATCGCTGGACCTACACGAACGGATACGTGAATTCGCCGGCCTGGCACATGCATTACCGCGTGAACCAGGTGCGTAACGTAATGGTTCACGCAACACCACGCACCCTGACCAATCGATTCTTACCGCTGACACCGCTGAGACCACGTTGAGCGGGAAGCCACACTACTACTACTACCGCACACTCAGATCAGGCTAAGAAAGTACCACGCTACACGGCGATGAGGATCGCGCGAGTAAAATATCGCGACCGCATAATACAAGAGGATCGTACAGATCAAAAGTACCTCCCGAGCGTATCACTCTCCGCTATTTTTTTATTTGTTTTCGTTCCGCTCATCTCGTCGATCCTCGCCGAGAGTATATTACGTTTGTGATTTTTTCTTGTGTCACACCTTTAAAGGGATTCGCGAAGAAGGGGGGAGGTAGGAAGCGGACATGTACCCGTTGACAAATGAAATTTGAGGGCTTCGGTGTTAAACAAGAGATGTAAATTGTCTATCATAAGTCGTCCCGCGTCTCGACCATATAAACTTGTGACACATTCGCTCACACGTCATCCGGTTTTTTCTATTTTTTATTATCAGCATGCGTTCTCTCACCGCTTCTCGTTGATGCCATTTTGTAATATAAATTTCTCTTTATATCCTTAGATCTCTCTTTCTCTCTCTCTCTCTCTCTCTCTCTCTTAGACACTTGACTCACGCACTCGACTCCTCCTTCAGCCGCACTGTACCATTTTTTATATTCAAAAAATCTCGTTGTCATCTTCATTGCTCGTGTGACTTTCGAAAAAAAAAAAAAACAAAAAACCCGAGATAGAGCCGTAGTCCACTGTACAAAATTGAAATAATCACATTGGACGGACTTTCGTGCGCACAAAGTATTCACGAAATATTTTCACACCATCGCACACACAGTCGCACTGCACTTTTAGAATATTTGCAATTAGATCTTCCATCATATACAAAAAAAAGTGTCGACGCGTCGTAATTTTTCAATATATATTTGCTGTGAACAACTTGTCGCACATAACGTAATTGTGTTCTATATTTTTGTTATTATCACACATTTATCTCCCCGATTGTATATACACGCGAGAAAAAAATCCATTAGCTGAATTGGAGGAAATATTTCACGCTCATTAATCCAGCAATCACTCTCGCGCTTTTGAGCAATTCCCTCCTTTCGAGATTATTGCCCCTCGTTTTTGTGTTAGTTAATTAGTCAGTGCTCTATATACATACATATATATATATATAATCTACTGTTCAGTCCTGCCTCCCTGCCTAGAAAGCGTGCGTATAGAGATGTGACTTTTAAATCGTACGAAGTTGCATTCAGTCGAACAATTCAAACGAAATAGCACGCAAACGGTACGCTACGCTAATATATATATATATCTGCTTTGCTGTTCCGCTGTTAACAGTTACCTCAACGTCTCTCTCTCTCTCTCTCTCTCTCTCTTTCTCTCTCTCTCCTTCTCTGTCTTTCTCTGTCAAATCAAGTGTTGATCATTTATGCGAGATAGCCAATTGCGGTCGTCAAACTCACATCTCTAGTTGCAGCGTGGTACTGAACGTTCCCGCATCTTATTCACACTGTTACACGTATACGTTAAACACATACACACACACACACACACACACACGTATTCACAAACTTACCGACAAATACACACGTCAATTATGTCAACTACTTAGAAACCTTTGGAACCATTACGTAGCGCCCCTGTCACGAATCACGAACGTAATTTTACCACCTGTCACACAGTGTGTCTCGTCACGTTAATCTCCCCTGAACATATGTGCAAAGTTTGTTCTCGATCACATATACACACACACACACACGCTCTCTTTAAGCCCCTCGAAGTCTAATATTCTACCATAGTATATGTATATCTACTGTATATGTGTGTGAACACCGTAAGAGATCCTAGACTCTCTCTCTCTCATCGTAGATCACTCTGCGTCCTCTTTTTTGTCAATTTCTTCCAATGTTTATATTTGTCCTCGCTCTCTTCCGTTGCGGAAGAAATAAAAAAAGAGGACGCGCTTGAAAGGTAGATGCGCGAGAAGCAATTTTTGAATATTCTGCACTTTTTAATAAGAATTTTTTGCGAAACATTTATAGAAAAGTCATATCTCTCACTCTCTCTCTCTCTCTCTTTCTATTACATTAGATATGTAAAAATTTCTGTTGTGTAGTGTGTAACGTCGAATTGTGTTTGCGTCTCCCCCCCCTCCCCCAGTGTTAAAATGTATAAACCCTTTTTTCTCTTTCTCTCTCTTTTTCTCTCTCTCTTTTTCTCTCTCTTTTGAAGTTCGCAATAATCCCCCGTTATTCGTGTAGTCACACACCACGACCTCCGCTACAAGATGTTTATAAATTCAGCAATAACGCGCGCCGATGATTCGGTCGGGCGAAACACAAAGTTCACAAACGAACGGATATTCAATTTCTCGTTCCCTTCGTTTTTTTTTTTTTTTAACCGTGAAATATATAAACTATAGAGAGAGAATCATCTTTCGCACGCCTCTCAGTATACAGAAAATCTCTCGACAGTGGTTCAGGGGATCAATATAAAATATATACGTATAGGGCGCGCGCCCCCCGAGCGCGCGCGCGACAGCCAAACGACTGTTATGTATCGAGTAGTCAATCGCAGAGAAATTTTCTTCTTTTAACGCAGCGAACATGCTTTGTAAATAAGTTGACCTTCTATCGCATTATTATTGGACGAAGACTCTGAAGGAAGAAGAAAAAAAAGAATAAATTTTAATCTCGTTAGCGAAAAGCGTGACAACGTATACTCTTTGCATTTCTTTAAACGCGAAGTCGTTTATTTTTATGAAAATTAATCAGGAAAATGCAATAGAAGGTTAATGACTGAATATATTTTCTGGACTGAGTTCTCGTTTTGATTGAGCATAGTATCGAAACGTTAAGTTTCACATTTCGTTTGTTAGTTAACGTCGAAGTTTGCGTTATCCGCGACGAAGATGAAGGAAAGAAAAAATTTTGCCTAAAGTATAATTATATTGGCACTGATTATATTCGCAAAATTCTCTCCGAGAGAATCTTTGTTTTCGAGAGAAAGTTCTCCCACTGCCGCACTGCTACTATATTGAACTCTGCTTTTCACAGCGAAACAAAGAGGACGCCAGTATAAACTTGCAGAAAGCAATTAAAATCTTAACGATTAAAATCTTTCTCTTTGAAAAAAATTAATTAGGAATATTCTCTCTATGGCGTAAGCGAACTTTTTTCTTTTTTCTTTTAATAAAAACCAGTGCCAAATATTTTATGATAATTGGAAAACATTAAAAAACTCGAAGATTCTTTTCAAAACTCTGCTGTGCAAAATGTAAATACGAGTGCAATGTTGATTGTTAGCTAAGAACACGATGTCTACACGTGTCTTGGGACGACAAATTTGGGCGGGATGGTTTTGGCAACCAGTATTCAAGGAGCAGATCGTGTTCGCCATATTATACTTACTCACAGGACTCGGTCGTCCGTTGAGAATATCCTGTCGCATACGCCGAATACTTGCATAAAATACTCGGCTTTAAACGCGAAATCTATATCAAAATGGACCGTGTATCGAATCGAGACGAGCCATTATCTCATTGTAAAAAAAAAAAACAAAAATGGTTGCAAATTCCATCGTAAGCATTGTGTTCCAACAAGAATCCTTCTCAGCGTCAAAAACGTTCTCACAAGACTGTCGATTTTTTAATAACGAATATATTTGTATGCGAAATGTTCCCAACGAGATCACGAAATGTGTTAATTTTACGTCCACGTAAACGTTCTCGTAAAAAAAAAAAAAAAAAAAAAAAAAAAAAAACTATTGTTTGTCTTCCGTACGTATTCCACTAAAATTAAACGTCGTTTTTTAAACGTTTTAAAAACACACTTCGTCTCTTCCAATGGCTTGTCAGATCAGCAGCGGTTGAAACAAAACAAAAAAATGCCAATTGTCGTTGATATGAGAAATCAAAGACTCTCGATGATGGATCGCACACACGTTCCAATGTTATATAAAATACCACGAGCTCGCTCATCTTCCGTTTCCGGTTTGCAAAGACGACGTTGCTCGCGTGTCAACTGACTTTCGCTTCAATTTGTGAACGTACGAAAATTAACACGACGTCCGCGTAGTAGGTGCAAAGTGACGCTTCGTCACCACCGAGAGTGTATCTCTTGGATCTTATTTTTTTTTTCTTGCTCGCAATTTGTTTATTTTACATATTAAAAAAGAGCCCACAATCGGAAGTCTATTAAAAAAAAAAACGAAGTTGACTGAAGGAAAATTCTCTCGTTGTTGTTTTTTCACAGATTTTATTCAGCGAGTTCTCTCTAGCGTGTTTGAAAAATTGCAATCTCTCCAAGAGCACGAAACTTTTTCAACTACACGATATTGGTTATCTATTTTTAAGTTTTTTTTTTTTACAATGTCTCGACATTGAAACGTCGCTTTTTTTGTTTTTATCGTATCCTTCGCCATTTCCAGAACCAAGGGTGCACACGGCGGTGGCGCGGAGTGCGCTCTTGTACACGCGCGCGCGCACACACGCACACACACGCACGTATGTGCATGCATGCAAACAATGTAATAATTGCGTATAATTAGAAATTCGATTTAACGGTCGGAATGAGTGGCGGTAAACGAGTTAATTAATTAGAGCAGAATACGCCATGACGAGTATACGTCGAAGTGTCCGTCGTGTGTTGGCGTGAACGCTCCTCCCCCGTTTGTAATTTGTGTAACACTTTTTGATCGTTTATCGATATACCGTACTTGTTAAACGCTATATATATAAATAAATAAAATACAAAAAAATATATATATACATAAAAAAAAATATATATATATATATATATATGTTTCACGCGCGGCGATTCCCCCCGGTGAAAATTTGAGATGCGCCGTCGATTGTGAGGGAAAAAAAACAAAAAATCGTCGTAATTGTGTTCGAAAACAATTAATATTATCACAGGCTGTCGGTGGTGTAGGAAACGTGGGGGAATTGCCAGCGTCCCGAAGGACGAGAGAAAAAAAAAACGGTATTCCAAGCGTAGGGAATCTATTGTACATTGATTATTGATACATTAATTATGACAACAATAAATTATATACAAACTCAACTATCCGAATCTTGCGTCAGTGATAATGATTCCGATTTAGTTTCTGGACCGACAAGATATTACACCGTCCGTTCGTTTCTTTCCTCTCTTCTTTTCTTTGGTTGGTTTTAGACTGATGTTTTAATTTTCCGAGTTCCGAGCTCCGGAACTCTTTTTCTCCACGCGTCTCGTTTTTTTTTTTTTTTTTTGTTTCTTTTTTCATTACAAACCCATTAATTTCCACACGTGAAGAACAAAGTCCACGGATTTTTCCTTCTCTCCCGTGTGTGCGCAATGTGTGCCGTTCTTTTGTTTTTTTTTTTTTTTTTTTTTTTTTTGTCTCTTTCTCTCTGTCTTCTCCTTGGTTTTTTCGTTCTTCATACCGAAATCTCTTTATATCGCATTGCCGGATTCGTCGCTCGACCGGGATGACAAATATGATGTGTGAGTAAATCCCTCTCGGAATGCCTCTAATGTTGTATCTTAATTGTGGATTATTTTTTGGTTTCTTCAATCGTTGTTTCTCCACAATTTGTTCGCTCGAGCAGCATGGATTATATTGCCGCTTGCAAGACCGAATCTGAGTTTCTGTCGCATTTGCATCGAGCGGCCCAATGTGCCGTCGCATGTTGCCGCTGTTTGTCTTGATTTCACAGTTGAGATATAATCCGATTTAATTTTTACAATACAAAAGAGAAGAAAATGTGCACACATATTTTTACTTTAATTCTGAAAGAATGCAAGCGTATTGCTTATATTATTTAAAGAGTGAAAAATACGACCTTGCCGTTGCGCAAGGCTGTCGCGATAATATCGCTATTAATTGACACCCAAGGCTGGGTATGGGAGTCAAGGTGTTCTCATGCAAATGCGTCATCAGCTCACACTCGTCTTTGAATAATGTCAGTGTCATTAGCTGATGCGAAATCTTAGGTAAAAAAAAAAACAACATACAGCTTGTAGTATATTACACCGCATAACGGACTTGTAATTTTGTTGTAATTTTGTTGTACGTCTTCGAATTCGCGACTCGCTGTTTTATACATATAGACTCCGTCCGTCGCGCGGACACGATTATTAAGTTTCGCATGCGATTCGCCTTCTTAAGAAGCTGCAGTATGCACGTAGGTTCTTATCGTTAAATTTAGTTTGTTTTATTTATTGCTTTGTAACTTTGATTAATCCGCTTATTCCGTAGAACCTAGCGCGTTATAGTAAACTTGCTTAGGCATGAATTTTTTTCGTAAAACATATCGCACATTGATTTTTGTTGGTTACAGAATCGTATTGTTGTTGATTCGATATTAATTTTGCACACCTGTATGATAGTCCTTGTACAGTTTGTTGCAGGAATGTTCTTCTCTCTATCTAGAGTAGCTGTAATATTTTTGGCATCAATTCCGATCGCGCGAAATGTCGCTTTTCGATTGTCGTTTTCCACACGGCAAAAGACGACAAACTTTCGATCTCGAATCGAATTCCAAAAAAGTACAGCTACCCGGTACTGGGAAATTGCAGGATTTAACAATCACTCGTTGTTTTTGTCTGTCTCTTCCTTTTTTTTTTTTTTTTTCTAAAGAAAAAGAGAAGAAGAAGACAGTTTGAAGTATTTTACAAGTAATTGTTAATCTCCCATTGCTGTTTCCGAGTCATAAAGTTGCATCAATTTTGGACAAATCGATATCTCCCGACCATAATATTGATCACCGTCCGAAAAATCGATGCAGCTTTTAGAAAGTGTCTTTGTTATAATCATCGCAAAAAAAAATCAATTATTTTCACTCTCGAGTTGGAGAAATGTGAAACATGACATGCCTTTATTTTAATACAGTCGCAATATTTATATATAAATCTGTTAAAATAGCTGATTGTTGCTACGATACAAGAAAAAACTCGGAGTAAAAACTTTAAACGACGAAGATGTTAACCGGAAAAGAAGTCGTCTAAAAATTTCGCTTCCGCTCTGAACAAAATTTTACATTCGATATATTGAAAATCAAATCTCCTCGCGCGCATACCGTAGGTTTACAAGTAGTGTAGATTTTATTTCACACTGTGACATATTACACACAAATAGCATCGCGATGTCATCTCAAACGAGAAAACCCTTTCCCTTTGTCGTATTTCAGCATTTGTTAGAGAAATTTACAATTTACGCGCAGAGAGGGAAAATTCAAACCTTTTGATAGAAGTTCATAACGAAATGAAGGGGAAAGGACAATAGTTGCACCGTAGCATGCGTGTCTACGTCAGTGCTTAACACTTCCTCTGATCACTCATTGACACGTACACACACACAAACACACACTGATTTTTGGTTACTTCTATTTCTCTCACTTTTTCGTGTTAGCTCAAAATCCGTATACGTTCGACGTTGTCTGACCGAGATTCACTTGCAGATGTCGAAGCCGAAAAGCAGGAGACGCCCGATCAACGGGACAATAATAATTCCGTGTATAGCGCCGAGAAGGATAGACAAGCGACGAATGGCGAGGTCGAGGTGAACAACGCGAGCGTCGTGAACTCGCCGGATCTCAGTCCGGTGAAGAATCTGCGAAACGGAGAAGAAACGGAGATTAGAAAAACAAAGGTCGGGGTTGTTTCCTTGCATCGCGATAGAAAATGAATGGTCGTCTCGCGTCTGTCACTAAAATTTCTTATTTTTTTTTGTTTTTATTTCAGAGATGGCCGACCGACAAGGCCTATTACATAGCCAAGGAGCTTCTCATGACAGAACGAACGTATAAAAAAGACTTGGACGTTATTAATATGGTAAGTGAAAGAAAAGTCCCAGAAAAGCTCAAGAAACAAAGAGAAACATTCTGTCTTAAATCGCACTTGTTCAATTTATGCGCAGTGGTTTCGTGAAGAAATCTCTAGAGAAGCGGAATTAGAAGGAGAGTCGATAGTCTCTTTGATCGAGCTACTTGCTGACGCGCACGGTCCTTGTCTTCAAGAAATGGAAGCGCGATTGGCACGTTGGGAGAGCAATGCTCGTCACAATATCGGCGATTTCTTGTACAACACGTTCTTGAACGTGTTACCTCTCTACGACCAGTACCTGGAAAATCTGATTCCGGTGTTGGAGAAAATGGAATATTCCACGCGAACGTCGAAACGATTCGATCAGCTCTGTCGAGACTTTGAGTCGCAGAAGCACTGTTATTTGCCGTTAACTTCCTTCCTGTTAAAACCTTTGCAACGTTTGTTGCACTACAACAGTATTATCGACCGTGAGTAGACTCGCATCGATTTATTTGTCAGATTTTCAAATAAAACACTTTTTAAAACTTTTTAAACTATGTTTTTTTTTTTTTTTAAGGATTATTGGATCATTATCCGAAGGATCATACTGATTTTGAGGATTGCTTGGCAGCGAGAGATAGACTCGGCGAAACGTTACTTGAGGGACTCACAATCATAAATCAAGCGGTGAGAAAAATGTGTTTCGTTGTTTTTTTTAATAAATAAAAAAATAATTGAGATACAAATTTATTCTGCTATAAAAATTATGTTGACTGTAATTTATTTTTTAATTTGTCTTTTTATTATTTCAGGAGAACTTTGTGCAATTGTGTGAAATGCAGAGAGACATCGCTGGCTTCGAGAATCTGGTGCAGGAAGGTCGAAGATTTATCAGACACGGATGTCTGCAGAAGTACAGTCGAAAAGGTTTTCAACAACGTATGTTCTTCTTGGTGAGTCTTCTGTGCGTACTTTTTTTATTAATTAGCGTAACAATTTAACGTAATAATAATGCGTATTGTTTCCCCAGTTCTCAGACGTGCTACTGTACACATTCCGCAACTCCCAACAACAATCTTCCATTATTCAACAACAGACGCAATGTTTTCGCGTACACGGGCTGTTGCCGTTGAAAGGAATGAGGATTCAAGAAGCGGACAATAAAACCGGGATGGATTTTGCTTTTATTATCGACGGACAAGCGAATCAGTGAGTAATTGCCATTTTATGATTTCAACAGCGTCAATATTCGAAATTAATTCTTTGTTTTACTCGAAATTTGTTTTCAAACCACTTTTTGCAGAACATTAACAGTCGCAGCTAGCAACGAAGAAGAGAAAGAAAGGTGGTTGGAAGATTTGAATATGGCTATAGTGCAAGCCGACGCGTTGGACGCAAAAGTGCCGTATTTGAGTTTAAAGTCATGCAGTAAGTATTTGTTTAATATTATAACGAGAAGATTTTTATAAAGTGCGAGAAAGGGATTTTTTGTGTTTTTTACATAAAAGTTTTAGGTTCGGCTGACGAAGTGGGAGACGGAATGGGATTAGAAGTGGATCGGACAAGTTGCGGAGGTGTAAAAGCCTCACAGCGCAGCAATACCACGGTTCATGTCTGTTGGCATCGCAATACAAGTATTAGCTACAGCGATCAATTACGAGCGTTTCAGGTGTGTTGAAAGTTTTGATGATATTCGTGTCTTTGTCTTTTTGTCATTTGTAAATATCATATTTGCTTATTCGTAATTTTTGTTGCGTGCACGCTGCTGTTTCAGAACCAACTCAGCGGATTTCTTCTACGGAAATTCAAGAACAGCAACGGTTGGCAAAAACTTTGGGTTGTATTCACCAACTTCTGTTTGTTCTTTTACAAGTCTCATCAAGATGATTTTCCGTTGGCCAGTTTACCATTGTTAGGGTACACTGTGTCCACACCGTCGGAAAAAGATGGGATCAACAAAGATTTTGTGTTCAAGTTGCAATTCAAGAATCACGTATATTTCTTCCGAGCAGAAAGTGATTATACTTTCGGAAGGTAAATGTCTACTTGAAATGTTGTCTTTATAAAATTTATAAAATTGTTTTATGTTCCATATTTACTGACCATTTACATTAAGTTTTATTGTTAAAGATAATGTACTTATTTATATAGATGGATTGAAGTCATCCGAAGTGCAACTCAACAGAGTCACGTGCCGGTCAACGTGAATGGAAAAGGGGAATATTAGAATTTGAAAAGGCATGCGCATGATTAAAGAGACGATTGTTAAGAATCAAATTTTTCATTAAGAAACTAGACGAGTAATATAATTAGAAGAGTAACGGGAGAAAAAAAAAAGGTAAAAAAAAAACATATCTGGCCTTATATATGTATAAAATTGAAAAAATCAAAATTTAAAGATATTATATTTAAAAAATTATATATTTACAAATTGATTAATTTTCTAGTCGGAACCTTCAACATAAGCATTTATTTGCAATTGAGATTTTTAGTCGTAATTTACACAATATTATAGTTTTGGACGTAGAGCATCTTTTTAGAGAGCTTTTAAATTTTTTGAAGAACAAAATTATAAATTATACTCAAATAAAACAAGTATAATGTATTCTAAGAGAATAAGATTAGAGATAGTACAAGAAATTTATTTGCAAACGAGAAAATATTTTATGTACAAATTACCGCATGTTTTATTAGATGCGTTTCATTATGCTTTTGATATCATTTAATAAATAAGTGATATACAAATAAATGAAAAGAGAATCTCAACGTGATTATGCCTCAAGTTGATCGAGAATTATGCTTAAAATCTATACATATATATATAACTATACAAATATGTAAATATATACTTTCCACGTATATCGCATTTAAAGAAAAAATGGTTTTAACAAACCTTTTCTTCATGTCCTGTTCTCTGTGTTGTGTGATAATTGCGTTACATGATTTTTACGATCGATCAACATATTATTACAACGAATATATTATTATATTTATATTTTTGGACATATATATTTATAAACATTGTTGCGCAATTATTATTCAACATGAAACAGATATATAATACAATGTTAAAAATTACATTTAAATATGTTTAGTAATAAAATTTTTTAATACTTTCGAGGCGAAACTGTTTTAACAAGAAATGTAGAAGCGGTAAAAGATGTTAAATATGTTTGTGTGTTGTACGGGGGCGAGTAAACAGACTCTTCAATGACAGTCACAAAAACTTTATTTATACATATATTAATATTTTAATGGCGTGGACCAATTTTATACATAATCGAGCCTGTTTTATATTAATTATGATTGTCTCCTCGATAAGAAGATAATAATTTTTTTTTTTTTTTTTTTTTTTGTTAACGTTTTCTGCTTTTGTACGATTTAATTTGTATTTGTAAGATATATATATATACAACAGAAAAGTTGCATATAGTCATTTATAAGAGAAGATAATCTTACAACTTTCAATAAAATGGTGCCACTGGTGTTGTTTAAAACAACCATATATGATATCTAATAATTGCAAAGAGACTGAACGAAATTCTTCTAAAATAATGGCACAAATCAAATATTTATATACATATATATATATAATAGTATGCAAAAAAAAAAACATATTTATCTTTTATTCCGAGTACAGAATTTACGCGGCCGAATAATGCAGGTTCTAATGCCAATTCTCTATATGTGTATATATATATATATATGTCTACAGAAATAAAGTTAATTCATTGAGTCTCGCGGGCCTGTTCTGTAACTTCTAACGTATGTGTTACAGGAATAACACGTGTGTTACGAATCTTTGCGCGGACAGAATGTGTCGCATAACAACTGCGTAACGTTACGTTGACGATAACGAATAATGTATTGAAATAAGTTACAGACTAAGAGTGCAGTATATTGAGATATAATTCATTTTTCAGTTAATTACATATACATATCTGCATATGTATATTCCAAATATACATTTAAATTATTTGTTGCAATTAAGATAAGTGTAGTTACAGTCTCAAGTAATGTATTATTATCACTACATACAAAATTTCGTTGAAATAAACATGTATTAATACAGAATTGACGTTCTAATACTTTTTTTTTTTTTAATTTTCTTTTATCCACAACATGTTGATTTCACTTTAAAAACTTTATCGTTGAAATATCTTCCGATGGTTTCGGAACTTCTCATAATATCACTGACTGCGATTACGTAACTAAACTCCGCTGAGTGCGTTCAAAGTTATTTTTAAAACAAAAAATTGATCATAATCCATAGATGCAAAAAATGCGAATAACGCAACTAAAAATTCTCAATAGTTTTTTTTTTACGAAGATATCAGCTAATTAGACGCAAGAACATTTGGCAATCCCGGGAGGGCTCCGCGAGTCAAAATTATCGAATGGATTAATCTTCTGGGAAATAACGTTTCCATTTTTTATCGCTTTTAAATTGTTTCCACGTTGATTAGCGGGATGTAGTCTCGGCGAATGATGATACATCATCGACGCAAGAAAAACTCCCGCATATTTATCTTTACGGTTTAGCCTTCCGATCGAAAATAAGCGGCGGCTAGTTCTGTCGCTCGTAAATCGCGTATGCGTCAAGCGTGAGAAAAGAGCCGCTCGTAATGTATGCTAAACTTATTCGTTTCTACTCGATAAGCCAGTAATGAGTTTAATGAGTTTCGCTAGATTGTTAACAAGCCGATCAACATGTACATAAACAATCCTTGGACATCATATCGTGGATCACGGCTCAATTCCGATTTAAACCGCTGATCTCGATTACAACTCAACAAAATCGGCTATTGATCGCACATTGATTCATGATTGAGCAATATGTAATTAATTCGATTTCGCTGAGCTAGTCGTTCGATTAGAAGTTGGAGTTGGTGCGCAAAACTGGCTCGACGAATAAATTAAAAATGTGACAATATTCCTGAGTCAGTGAAAAAACAAAAAAAGAAAAACAAGTAACGTAATAAAAATACAGTTAATTAGCAAATTAATTTCTAATTCCACATCCGAGTATTATCTTATTTCCATGTAAAGCAGCATTATTAGACATACGTTATCTTATTGCTGTCTCGATGCTTTTAAGATTATACGCCGCGCTGCACTGGCAATAGATGATGATTATCCGCGTAATTATTTGCAGTGATATAAAAAAAAGCGTAATAATACATAAACAAATAGTATATTACAATTCAATTACGATTTATAATAATAAACGTATTAACAAACGTATTAATAATAATAATTTATAATAATCGTTGTATTTCATTATATTGTTTTTAGCACACTTGAAATAAATTGGAAAACGACCAGGATTCGATTTTTATCTTATATCTTGGGAAGGAAAAAACGGCATGGATTTTCCGTAATTATGCGTTTCAGGATGTGTCAAAGAATATGATGAACATATATCCGTTACTTCTCTTTGGTATCAACGAAAGAGATCTTTTTTTTTCTCTCTCTCTCTCTCTCTCTCTCTCTCGATAATTGCTTGAGAAAACGAGATCGATGTTTGTTTTGCTGTCGGGCTTTATTAGTGGACGCAAATATTTGTTAGTCAACGATGTTCTTTAAAACCAGTTCTGCTTTGAGGATAATACATCTCGATCTGATCTTCCTCTCAATGTGAAAGAAACAAATCAGAGTTGAATTTATACATGTATGAATTTTTATCTGTTCTTCGCAGTAATGCATACTTTTCCGGCCATCTTTGTTGTACGTGGAAATTCCGTCGAATAAAATATCAATAGCACACATACAGATCAATGTTCATGTTTTTACATTGGCAGTCAACGGGTTATCATAGATTCTTGATATACAAGCGAGTATTGCGATTTTTTTTCAAATCAGAAGAGTGAGATTGTGGGTCATACAGATACATGCATGTTTGTTCTTGTAACTCACTTTGTGCTTAAGTATGCAATTTAATAGATCATTGCGAGAAAATTGTGAGAAGAGATTGGCCAATTGACGGAAGCCGCGAATTATCGCTCTTTACTTTTTACGTTTATACACGTCATTCTGATATTTTAAATTATTCCCATTTTTATATAACTTTCCGCAATGCTAGTGTGCGTATGTATGTATGTACTTCCCCACTCGACTATAATTCTTACAGTGTATCGAATTTCAGGAATATGTTATATTACAGCGCGCAATCTAACAATTCTTAGAAACAAGAAGATCCCGAATTTGAGGGATCGAAACGTCTAGACATTCAAATAAAATCATCATTAAACTCACGAACATCCGGTGTATATTAGCTCGTATCGGTTTTGAACTTAAAATTTTTTCTCAATTCTTAGAAAATATTTCAAGACTATATTATTTGAAAAATAATATATCTCTTGACATGATTTTAACATTGCTGTTTCTTAACAATATTTGAACGATTGTTATCTTTTAATAAATCAATTTTTTTTTCTATGTCGTTAGCAAGCAATACGACGATAACAATAACGATTATTAAACGAGAAAAGAATAACTTGGTTGCAAATACAACTATCCGTTCAACTCAGTAACACATTATGATAAAATCTCTCAAAGCGTTCCGCGATAATTGCTTGACCTTGAATCTTATTTATTATTAAGTCGTGTAATAGTCTTTCACTACAAATCACACGATAAGTGCGCATGTATGAGAGAAAGAGAGACAGAAAAAGAGAGAGGTTTACCACTATTTTCCATATTTCTTTAGAAAAAGCACGAGATTTATGAGGCGCAAATTATAATAACCTCGGTATAAATTATTTTTCTGAGGATTTTTTAATTTGTGAACACACACACTTGATAATTTTGTATTTTTCAAATTTATTTTTTTATTTTTTTATTTTTTTTTTAATATCTCTGTTTAAAGACAGTTTTATAAATCAATCTGTTTGCATGAATAAATTTATAGATTTATAAATTTATAGATTATATCATTTATATGTATAGAATCTAGAGTCTCTGTCGACTATCAGATTGCAATAAGCATGCTAATAAATTCTTAATTGGATAATATTAGTGCCTACTACCAATTACCTTGGCTACGAGTCTGGGATTTTTTGCTCCTGTTGATTCTTAATCGAATCTTCGTTGAGCGAAGCAGCGTTTTAGGAAAGAGCAGGCAGCTCCGAAGTGGGAGGCAAGATATAAAGAGACATGACAACCGCAGTTGTTCAGGATTGAAGAGCGGATACCGTCATGTGGCAGTATCGGACAATTGGCCTTTTGGCCTTAGTGTTGGTAGCATGTGTTCAAGCGAGAGGTAAATTAATTTCGTTTTATCTATCATTATTTTATGTACTTCATCATAATTATCTCATATTTCATGTTAAGATTACTTTTCTGTTATCGTATTTCTAGCTTGTTAGAAATCAAATGCGCAAAAATATAGCAGTTCGCGATTCTAAGACTTTGTTCCTGAAGAAGACGCCGATATGTTCTTTTTGTGTGTGTGATGTAAAAAATAATAAATAAAAATCTCTTGGTTTGTTGTAGAATCGCGTGCAATCGAAAAGCGTGACATCGGAGGCGGAAGATCATTCGCTTCCAGCAGCGCTAGCAGTTCGGCTAGTGCGAGCTCGTTTGGCGGTGGTGGCAGTTTCGCAAAATCCGATGCTCAAGCTGTTGGAAGTGCTTCGGCAGGTGCTCAGTCTTCAGCAGTGTCAAATGCCGGTGGATACGGAAGTGGCGCAGGTGGTGGTGGTGGTCATGGCGGTTTTGGAGGCGGTGGCCACGGTGGTTTAGGGGGTGGCAGCGGTGGTTTAGGGGGTGGTAGCGGTGGATTTGGAGGCAGTGGTGGTTTAGGGGGTGGCAGCGGCGGATTCGGTGGTGGCAGCGGCGGTGGCCATGGTGGACTTGGAGGCGGCAGTGGTGGATTCGGTGGTGGCAGCGGCGGTGGCCATGGCGGACTTGGAGGCGGCAGTGGTGGCTTTGGTGGTGGCAGTGGTGGATTCGGTGGTGGCAG
>NW_018020613.1:1003831-1051216 GCF_002006095.1 Pseudomyrmex gracilis
GGATTCGGTGGTGGCAGCGGCGGTGGCCATGGCGGACTTGGAGGCGGCAGTGGTGGCTTTGGTGGTGGCAGTGGTGGATTCGGTGGTGGCAGCGGCGGTGGCCATGGCGGACTTGGAGGCGGCAGTGGTGGATTCGGTGGTGGCCATGGCGGACTTGGAGGCGGCAGTGGTGGATTTGGTGGCAGCGGTGGTGGCGGCAGTGCGGGTGCTAATGCTGGTGCTAGTGCTGGTGCTAATACTGGAGCTAGTAGCGGTGGACACGGGGGTGGATTTGGCGGCGGTGGTCCCGGTAGTGGTGGATATGGTGGTAGCGGCGGTTCTGGTGGATTTGGTGGCGGTGGCAGTGGTGGTTACGGTGGCGGTAGCAGTGGTGGATTTGGTGGCGGCGGCAGTGGTGGACTCGGTAAATATATTTTAATTGTTTGTTTTCTATAAAATATTTTCTCGATTGGTTTTAAATACAACAATCTAATGAATTTTTCTTTTCAGGACACGGAGGCAGCGGAGGCTACAGTAAGTTGAAAGAAATTTGTTTTCAACAATTATAGATAGAAGAATAAGAAAAAAATATAAAGAGGACAGTAGAGAATAGTTAGTTATATATATACGTAATATAATAATACACTAATAAGAGAGAGTAGAGAAAGAGAAAAACCGCTAACATTCTAATTTTTATATAATATAGTATAAAAAGTTACATACTTACAGTTTAATTCATATATAATTCAATAAAGTGCTTTTTACTATACTGTCATTTCCATAACAACATAACAATTCCTTAGCAGCTTACATATTTATTTTATAGGCAGTGGCGGTGGAGGAGTTGGTAAACTTAGTGGAGCTTTAGGTGGTGGTTACGGTGGAAGCGGATCTAACGCCGGCGCTGGCACTTTTGGCGGAAGTGGTTCCGCAGGAGGTCACGGAGGCGGTGGCAGCGGAGGATATGGTGGTGGTGGTTCTGGCGCAGGTGGTTTGGGTAGTTCCGGTGCAATATCTAACGCTGGCGCTGGCAGTTTTGGCGGAAGTGGTTCCGCAGGAGGTCACGGAGGTGGTGGCAGCGGAGGATACGGTGGTGGCAGCGGAGGATACGGTGGTGGCTTGGGTGGTTCCGGCGCGGGTGGTGGTGGTAGTGGAGCTGGTGGTTATGGTGGTGGTATTGGTCCAGGAGGTGGCCTTGGAGGCGGCCGTAAGTCAATATTTAAAAAATATGATCTTCTTTATAGAATCTATCTGATCGATTAGGAAAAAATAATTGAAAATAAATTTAAAATATATATTTGCTTTTTATTAATTCTCTAGAACGATTTTATATATAAATTTTGATAATGCAGATGGCGGCGGTTTTGGAGGAAGTGCAGGAAGTGGAAGTTCAGCAAATGCTGGTGCTTCCGCTGGAGCTGGAGGGTTCGGTGGAAGTGGCGGTGGCCGACCTGGTAAATGGAGTGGTGGCGCAGGAGGCGGTGGACTAGGTGGTGGACTTGGAGGAAGTGCAGGAGGTGGTTTGGGACACGGAGGAAGCTTAGGTGGAGGATACGGCGGATCGGGAGGATTTGGAGGTGGACTCGGAGGAGGCTTAGGTGGTGGACATGGCGGAGCAGGAGGATTGGGAGGTGGTTTAGGCGGTGGACACGGAGGAGGCTTAGGAGGTGGTTTAGGCGGCAGCGGAGGAGGTAGTTTGCGAATAATTGTTTGTGAATAATAAAATTTAAAAATACTTTAGAAACAAACCTTGAACTTCGTCATATTTCATGCTTCAGGTGGATGTCTTGGAGGATGTATTGGCGGTAGTGGTGGAGCAAGTGCTAATGCTCAAGCCAGTGCTAGCGCAAATGCTGGCAGTGGCGGATTCGGAGGTGGCGGATTCGGAGGTCACGGAGGCTTTGCACACGGACCGGGAGTAGAGTATGTATCACCGAATGTACAACTAGATATTAAAATATATAAGTAGATATTAAATACATCAATGTCTTTGCGTAAGTCATATCAATGATTTTGAGGAACTTACCTATCTTACTTGAGTGAGCAAGAACGGCAGACTTGTTTGTCTTTGCGTATAGCCCGAGGCAGTTGTAAAAATAATTGATGATCTATCTATACTGTTATATAACATGTAGATGGCAAATTAATTCGTAGAGATTTTTTCATTAGTGGAACAGGTTTCAAGGTAAACGTGTTCCTTCAATTCGAATCCGTAAAGTCCCGTTTGCTCACAATCGCTGCTATGCAAATTATATTTGGTTATGGAAATCGGCAAAGATGATGTATTGTACGAATATAGCATGGCATAAAAGACGTGTATTGAATTTATAAAAAAGTATTAGTCATGCGAGACGTTTAAATTGAGATAATTTTTTACGCTTTCGTGTTCGCAGTTTGTTCTCTCGTTCCGGTGGCGACGACGAAGGAGAGGTGAGCAAGAGCGGTAGCGTCGAGGGTGCTAAAGGTGTTTACAGCAGCAGTGCAGCAAACATAGATAGCACTGGTAAAGGTACTTACGCGGTCAAAGCCGGTAAAATACCAGCGTAAAACGCGTTTTTTTGTTCCATTTTTGCGTAAAATTCAATATCACTTTTACTAAAATTACCAATTGAGAAGAGAGAGGAAGAGAGAGCACAACTGTGATTATAACTATATTTACGTGAATCTCTATATTGAGAGAGATTTTAGTTACTCTTTATTTATTTTCTATTTGTCGAAAATAATGTGACACTTGAAAAATAAATAATATGTAAAACTTATATTAAAAACTTCTCTGTGCCTTTAGATTTCAATAAACAAAGTTGTTGATAAAAACAAGAATTCTGAGAACGTGATAAATGATTGTTTTTGTCCATTAATCTCTCTTATTTCTTATCGCGTCTTATCGAAAGCAATTATGTAATATCATATTGAACATTATTTTATTCTCTCTCTGGAAATAGCAATTACGAATTTTAATCGTGGAAGTTGTGTTAATTAAATCTGGCCTCTAGAATAAATGGTTTTTTTTTTTTTTTTTTTTTTAAGCCTCTTAAATACTCTATCTTTTGTGTTTTAAATAATATACATATAATTTTACAACAAAAAACACAATGTATACTTGAGAAATATTATCTACATGTGCGCTGAGACTATAAGCTCGCAATAACCCGTACAATCGCAGTAATTGCGTGGACGTTTGTGTGTGTATATTTTATCATTTAATAAAGCTATCCGTTAGTAATAATAATGTTGGTTTGATTACCCGGTAAAACTGGTTTCTGATCTCAATCACCGACACTCATCAGCTTGATGTGATTTGTTACTATGTTGCATAATCCTCCAGTGATTATAAGAGTTTAAATCTTTAACAAAAAAAAAACGTATATGATGATCATTACAAGCACAAGTCCGAATATACGCGAAACTATCTGACGAAAATGCTATTTTATCACTAATATAATTATATCCGTTGTTTTAATTTTTTTTTAATATCTTCATTTTTGTAAAATACAGAAAAAGTAACAAAAACCTTCTTCTTTTCATAAATTAACTTCAGATTCAAAATATAAAAAAAAAAACGTAGATCTAAAATAAAAAATTTTAAATTAAAATATGCCAAGTAAAATGTAAAACACATGATATCTATTTTTAAAAAATTAAAAACTTATGTAAAAAAACTGTGTGTTTACCTGTGCGAATTACCGATCTTGTAAGTGTTTCTTCCCGCTGTCGCCAGATAGCACGACTTCCATCTTTTGCGGTCTGTCAGTTTCTATTCCCGTGACATCTAGCGGACTGTTGCAACATTTCTAAAGAATAAGCCGGGAGCACACAAAATATTTAAACACATCAAGGAAAACAACCAATGACAGATCAGCATTCTCTTGAACGTAAGCTACATTCGAGAGAACGCTGACCTGTGATTGGTTGGTTTCATTTAACACTCTGGTCTTACTGCAAATTTGTGTGTGCGTGGTCATTATTGCTTAAGTTTTTTCGTGCGTTCCCGTCTGTATGTTCTAATATACAGGTAGCGTAAACCTATTAGCGTTTTTGATCAGTACACTGCAGTACACTTCGAATCGTTTATTGATGTCTGAGAAATTATTGACGTCAACTTGGCAAATCGATTAGTCATGTATCTTGATTCATCAAAGCGACGTTAATCGCTCCAAAGAAACGATTCAACCTGTTTCGGTAAAAAATAATATCAAATGTCTCTTTGTATGAAGTTTGTTTCCAAACAAAAACCTCATGAGATCGATCTTCTCAGTGAAATTTCGAACTTGTCAAATAGGTTCGAAACCAGCTCGAGCCAGCTGTCCAAATGTATCCGCTTCGAACTTCTCGAATAACTGGAGCATATAATTCGCTCGAGGTTGTTATGTTCGAGCTCTAATCTATATATACTATGTACATATCTACCGTGGAAGGCACCCTGTATATATACTTGTGTATATACTATGACAGTGCATCGTGCGGAAAGCGTTGTATAAATAAGCGGCGAGCTCGCCGCGAGCGATAGCATTCGGGAGGCCCGTCACAGCGCCGGCAGGTAGTGGATTCTTCGACAACAACACAACAACAACGGAGATTGTTTTGCATTTTTTTCGCGATCAAAGATGTCATCGCCCAGAGAAGTGGTAAGGGAATCGAATATAGGTGTTGTTTACGCTTATTAAGCACCCTTTTTTCGCCAACATTTTCATTAGCCCTTTATAATATCGTTCAGCAGTTCGCGAGCTGCATACACAATCCGCTGTCAGGTCATTGATGTCATTCGATTTGTCAGATCTCGCTTTCGGCTTTTTGTTTTTTCATTCTGCACGAATTTTCAATTCGTACGTTTCTTTGTCTGACCGGATTGTGTTTTACTAAAAAAACCGGTGTCATTGAGAATTTAATTAATTCACAGTATCCTTTGTGTAAACTGTAACACACAATCTAAAACATTTATATATTGTTTTATTTTGCATTTTAGTATTACAATTGCATGTATAAATATATATATGTGATTTGACACAAAAAAAAGATATAACATACAATTATTATTTATTACTTATTATTAGAAAATATTCTTAAAAACTTAATTATTTATTGTAAGTATTAAAAACTCGTTCATTTCATATTTCACATATTAATGAAAAGTTTTTGTAATTTTTACTTTTTCAATAGGATGATTTTGAAAATCAGAAGTTCTATTAAATTCTGTTTTCCTTGTTTCTAAGCAATCTGACAATCTCAGAATTGTACATTATTAAGTAACATTGATAACATCACGTAATCTCACACATTGTACGGAAATTGCAAATAAATGGTGAAGAGCACAGACTTCCGCATCACACACACACACACAAATACATCCTGCTTGAAAATATCTTAAAGATCTCAATTCAATGTAGTTGTGTTACAATGACATGCTATTAGAGGAATCACCAGATTGGCATAAAATGATCATTCTCTATACCAAAGACCATTATATATTCCATGATACCAGTATTAGGTAATGTCACATACACAATGCACTCAACTGGCTGTATTAGATCAATGATTAGGCCTCAGTGGTGGCTAGGCCTTTTTCATGCACTGTTAGCTAAATCTTGAATAACAAATAAGTAGCAATTTTTTTTTTAATAGAGAACGGTGCACTCAATATAATGAAGAAAATCTATTGTCTGATAAAAAAAAATTCATGCTGAATAATACTAAAAATAAATAATGATAAGAACAAAATAAAATAATAAACCAGGATTATCATTTTGTTTTTGCCTATTTGCTAATCTAGAATTTTCTGACAAAGAAAAACTTATTTCTTTGCATTATCAAACTTCAGCATTGAATAATATGTTAATTGAATATGATATGAAATATGTATGTGTGAGATATGTATGTGTTAAGAGACAAAGTCAAAGATGCATGACTTTTTTATAAGACTTACGTAAATATGTTAAATAAAACATGATAATATGTAAAAACAGATTATTTTCCAGGTAACTTATATTTTTATTCTTATTTACAAAATAATAAAGAAAAATTTATTCTTATTTACAAAATAATAAATAAAATTAAATAACGTAAGAAGAGATATGAAAGATATAATTTATATGTGCACTTCATATCTGTACTAAATATATTTGTTTATCAAATATACTTTCCTTGTAAATGTTTTTTCTTTCAATAAAACGAAACATGCGCGAAAAAAAATGTTATAAAAAGTTTATCATTAATCTTATCTACAAACACATTTATTTCAGAATTTCAAAAGGCTTATGTCTTAATAAAGCAGCTTAAGATAAAACAAAAATTCTGAAACTTGTTTATGCACGAGTTAAAAACAAATCTCTTAATCTTTTGTCTTATCTTAACGGGTCACACGGGTCGTACTGTAAATTACAGACCGAAAAACTACGTGTATAATTTGTGGACCAAATGTGATAAAGATAAACGAGAGTAAATTGCTATGAACGCGCTGTATCTCTCTGGAAACGCGCAAAGAGATCGGACAGATTTAATGACAAAGAATGCTTATCTCAATAAAAATAAAGTGATTTTCTGCATTTTTCAGATTAAAAGCGTTGGACCAAAATTGGTGCCGTTCTTTAAAAGCGTATCGGTGTACTTTGTAATACTCGCCGAGCAACCGTCTCTGTTGACCGCGTGTTTCAAGTGCTTGCCGATAATAAGTCTCATTGTTTTCATTTTGTTGCACGGAATCAGTTTGTCCAAGGAGTAAGTAAAAACGCTCCTCTCACAACTGTGTCTTTTTCCAATCCGTACAAAATAAATTGGATTGAATTTTCTCTCTTCGAGTGCTTCTAAGACACTTATATTTTTTTGCAGATACACCTTCTCCAGGCGTATACTAACAGGATTGGTGTTCAGTTGTATGGGCGACGCTTTGTTAGTATGGCCTAACTGTTTCACAGCGGGAATGTGCATGTTCGCTATCGCTCAAATTATGTATATAATCGCATTCGGATTCACACCCCTCAATTTAACGCTCGGTGCGATAATGTACATGGGTTGTTCCGTTGGTAAGAGATTCGCGAGAGAATATTTTCTCCCCGCATTATTTCAACTAAAGTCTGAGCTGGTATTAATAATTATTGAGATCGATGCTTTTTTTCAGTCATATACGCTTTGATGCCCGGATTAAGCGGGATTTTAGCAATAGGAGTGCCAATTTATACAGTATTACTTACAACCATGGCCTGGAGAGCCATATCCAGAGTGCAATTTTTTGGGGTAAACACGCTTACAAACGCTTTTTTACTTATTCATCTTTTTAACCATTTTTACGTCTCTATATCTGATTTTATTTACATACAATAATATTTACCCTATCTATAATATAATTTTTCTCTTAAACGCACGCTTGTGTAATAATGATCGGTATTAATTCTCTTGCGCATTGGACCGCTGTATGGGGATTAATTGTATATATCCATCTCTGCTAGGAATTGTGGACATGGACTAAATTGTGCAGTTGCATTGGAAGCATTTGCTTTGTCATATCCGACACCTTACTTGGGTTTCATTATTTCCACAGTCCATTGCCATATTCACAGGTACGTGTGTGTGTGTATATATATATATATATATTTAACATTATAACTCTCCCTCTCTTCTTTCATTAACACATCGACTGCTAAAAACAAAACTTATCTAATACTTATCGCTTGTTTACGCTGCAATAACTTCTGCTATTGCAAGCACAACGATAAGACATACAAGTAATTCAAGTTTGCTTTATAGGTGTCTATTATGTTAACGTATTACGCAGCACAATTAGGGATAGCGCTGAGTGCAGTTGATTCGAAAAACAACAGCACTAACCGAGTACCTGCCAGTAAAGGCTGAAACGTTCAATCGTTTAATTTATATGATATCGATGAAGAGAAAAAACTTGTCTATTGAAAAAGCAGATACGAAAAAGATTCCTTTTATATCGTTTCTGCTTTAAAATACGTGCATAATTCCAGTAGGAAATTGTGATAATTGTTTTTTTTTTGTTTTGACACTCTTTCACAGCTGTGTACTAAGGAGACTGGAGAAAGAGTCGTAAGAGATTGTATGTACCTTTGACTATATAGAAATATACTTACAATTCTTTTTATATATATTGTTAGCGCAAAAGAAGTAGGGATTTTATAAGTATGCGTGCGTGTACGTCTGTCTCTTTGTGTATGTATGTTAGTAAATGATTTCTGTATATAAAAGTAAAATGTAGAAAAAAACTTAATTACGATTACGAAATACTAGCATAATTAGAAGACAACAATTTCTTAGGAAATATACGTATGTTTTACTTTTTTTATCAAGTTAAATTAGAGAAATTAGTTTTTAGGAGTAGGAAATTGTTTCTAATAATGTCTTATAAAAATTGAGAATTTTTCTGATATGAATAAGATCTTTGTAGTAGACTATTATCAAGCGTTCTTCAAAATCGTGTAAGACCACGTATAAAATTGTATTACTTCTCGTTTATATATCTGAGCCAAAATAGTATGTTTACAAACGTAGAGGATGAATCATTAACCACACGTAACGTGATCCATATGTTCTGTCATTGAACACAACAATTTGTAGAACAGGTTTTAGTAACTTCAAAAAAACTTGTTATTCCTTTGGAAAAAAAACACTTATATAATGAATGTAGTTTTATTGCGGAGTAGTAAGACTCATCCTTGTATACAATGCAAATTATGGATACAGTAGAAAAATACTCTGTTGTATATATGTGTAAAAATTATATATATATATGAAATCTCCCCCCCAAAAACATTTCTCCTACAATAATAAATCTCAGATATTTTTAACATGTTTTAGAACTATTTAATAGAAAATACACAAAAAATTTGTGGACTACCGTTATTATATATTGTAAATGTGATATATTATGTGTATCAAATATATCATATATTTCATGTAGAAAATAACAGAAGACTTTATTTAACGAGGGCACATAGCGTGTCTACCTCCGTCCACAGGTAACGTCGCGCCTGTTATGAAACTGGCGTCGTTGCTCGCCAGAAAAGCGATGGTCTTCGCGACTTCCGTGACATCGCCCGTTCTTCCCAGAGCGTGCGTATCCTTGCTATGTTGAAAGAAAGTATCCAGCTGCTCCTCACTCATTCCGCTGTTACGGTGAAGATTTGTTACCACAACACCGGGATTCACCGCGTTTACGCGCACCTGAAACGTTTAAATTTACGTTTAAAAATGATAATTCTGAGAGATAAAATATCAATGACAATTATTATCAAATAAAAATTGCGTTAGCACCTGCTTTGGTGCCAATTCTAAAGCGATACAGCGTGTAAACTGATCCACAGCAGCTTTGCTCATACAGTACGCCAAACAATATGGGAAAGACCTCAGTCCGGTTACGCTCGAGACGTTGACAATGTTACCTTGGGTTTTGATTAAATGCGGCACCGCCAGTGTTGTCAATTGAAACACCGAGCGAACGTTTATATTGAAAGCTCTGAAAGTTTGAAACAGCATTGTTTATACGTTACTTCACGATCTGTAACAAAAGTCTTGGGATTTTAACATGACTGTAGAGATATTTTTGACTTCAGTGTAACATATGGATCATCATTGTATACAAGGTAGCAATAAATGACAGCGTTTAAATTTTGAACAGCTGAGAGAGAACAGCGCGTAGAGAAGAAATTTTCTCCTCACGGAATCGATTCTGTTTCTTTGTGTATATCTTGTGCACATACCTGTCGTATTCTTCCAAGCTCGTGGTCTCTATACTACCCTTAACTAAAACTCCGGCGTTGTTTATCAGAACATCCAATCTGCCGTAGTGTTTTATCGTCGAGTCTATAATGTTTTTGACATCGTTCTCGTTGGTCAGTTCTCCCGTCACAATGAACGGCTTGGATTTTCCACATTGTTGGGCCACTTTGTTCAAGTTATCCACGTTACGTCCGCTTAGTGACAACGAAGCGCCTAATTGAGCCAGATGAATCGCTGTGGCAGATCCGATTCCCGAGCTGGCGCCTGTGATGAGAACAACTTTTCCCACAAAAGCCATCTGGAAACAAACAATATGTTTACAAATTATCTGATTAAATCTCACTTCTCGAGTTAGGCAAACTGACGCAATTGTATATAAATGTACAATAGTTTTTAATATATAACACAAAACGCGCTATTGTAACTTGTAACTTGCGATAATTCGCATTTGATGCTTACTATGTGGTTTTGGTTTGGTGCTGAAGTGACTCGTACACTCACTATGTGCAAATGAATTGCAATGTTCGTATCTATTCAACGGATAAGATGCGTTTGCTTTAATCGTTTACTCGCTTTATTGCTCTTTGAATGTAAAACAACGATAAAATGATAACGCTCAAAGCACAGTAGCGCAACACGCGTGACATTCGTAAAGCCCCTTGCACAATGGAAGGAATAGCGATAGCGTTAGAAATAACACAGTTTTAGACACAGAATTCCAACTCGTCGGAAATTTTATCGCTATTGGTTATTCTGATTTTCTGATCTGCATTGATACGTGTGTATTTTTGTATGTTAGATTCCGCTACTGTTCCTACTGTTATTTATAAATATAAACTCTTTACAAATTATTTCTATCGCTATCGCTATTCCGTCCATTGTGCAAAGGGCTTAAGTTATGTCGATAGTGCGAACTTCTCTCTCATTTTATTTTTCTATCTTCGCTCTCTTTCTCGCTCGTTTAAATGCAACAGCTGACAACCACAAACATAATCGTCGCAGAGATTAGCAACATTTAATTTGAATATCGGTATGAGATAAAAATTATTAAATAAGGTTTAAGCAAAGCACTTTGTTTTTAAGTGTTTTTACAAAGAAGGAAACAAATTTCAAGAAAACATAGAAAATGAATCGAAACAAAAACTAATAGTATACGTGTAATTGGTGGTTGTTCTGGAAATTTAATAATGAGACGAAGACATGTATTTCCTAAAGAACATGACAGATTGACGAATATATTGTTTATAATATATTTCTAAAAACATATTCTCTTGGTTTTCTCTTACCACATATTGAATAACAAATGAGTAATAATATAAACATCCTTGCTTTTTTATTGAATTCAATTTATAATTTTATTTCAATTTACACTTTTGTGCTCAATGTATTATTTATTTCAATGACTTTGTTATTTATTGTTGTAAAATAGTTTTTAACTTTCGTCAACTCTTCGATAATATTCGCGTTGCTCCATTCTTGCTCTTCGACTTTTCTAAGGACTGATTGGAGCGATAATTTCGCACTTCCCAACATTTTTCTCTTCTGAATATCTGAGACATCAGTGGCACAATCTAAATACACCTGTGCCAAATTACTACACAAAGTCAGTATATTCAACGTAGCGTCTTCGTTGTAAATCCATGTTGGATTCGAGGTAGCAGCACGATACGCTTGTTGCAGATACTGAACTGCTTTCTTTTCGTCAACGTCCGTTTTCCTCAGCATAACGAGTTGAGTGTACAATCTTAAAACATCCGGATTGTTAATTGTGATAGAATTAATTCTACCGAACAATTCCAAGCACTTTTGGAGCAAATGAGACGCTGACTTTCCTGAATCAACATCAGGAAGATCATTTATTATAGCATCCGTTAATATTTGAAGAACTTGAATATCCAAATGACTGTGTTTCAAATCCAGAATGCGATGATAACATCGAATAACCTGTTATTGTTGCAATCAAATTAATTTAAATGATATATACTGATAATATAATATGAAGATTATCAAATATATATTAGCGTGAATATTTACTTCGGTAAAATGTCCTAAATCAATGCTAACAACCATTAGATTATCCCACACTTCCCAACGATCATAATTACATTTTATGGCATCCTGCAGAAACTTCCAGGCTTTGGGTTTGTCCCTTAATTTTATATAGACTTTCGCCAAATTGTTCCATGCCTCGAAATTCTTAAATTTTCATCAAATAAGACAATTAGATTTTTAATGCACATGTGCTTGTGTAGACTACTAAGAAATATAATACGTACAGATGGCTCTAAAGCACAATAACGTTTATATGCCGTAGCAGCTAATTTCCAATCCTCTGTTTGCAATGCTGCATAGCCCAAGTTGAGCCACACTAATTCCTGGATGTTATTCAACTCGACAGACAATTTTAAATGTGGTATAGCCTCAGTATACTAAACAATAGATTTCACAGTAAAAATTTTACACATTCTGAAAAATAAATAAGAAGTAGAAAAATCATTTCAATATGTACGAACGTTCTTTTTCGCAAAATAATAGCGTCCCCAGCGTTCTTGAACTCTGCTGCTTTTTTCCTTGGACAATCTCCATGCCGTTTCATAATGACTCACATCGCCAGTTGCGTCTCCAAGCAGCCACCATAATTTTACCGTTGGCTTCTTAGATATTTCTTGCTGAATAATTTCAGTTGCCTGTAAGTGCACATGTTATTTATTGCTGTTTTTATATTGTATTCTACCAAAAATCTATATACCTAAATATAAAGATGCCGTACCTTATGCTTCAAATTTAACGTAATGTAACAATTAATTACATATTCCCACATTCCGAGTTCTGCAAAATGTTCCGAAGCTTCTTTTATGAAACCAAGACTGAACATTATCTCAGCCCAATTCTGTTCTAATATCCAGATAGGTTTCATACCACTCGCGAAGAACAGATCCATCCTTCGAGCTACAGATACTTTCGTATTGTAGTAATCTTTCTGCAAAGATTCCGCTTGCATCATAGATCGCTCGACTGTTCTCTTGTCAGTGTGCTCCAGAAGACAGCGGTGATATAAAGAAGTTATTTTTAACGACCAATTTTTCGTGTTTTCCACTACTTTCTACAACAGAAATTTTTGTAAATCAAGCTATTGTATTGATAATAAATCACAAAATTTATGTTATAAATTTATTTCTTACAGTCAAATAAGGTTTGATCTCCTCATAGGTGAGTTTATGCTCAGGATGGCACAACCGCAACTGGAAACTATCGATTGTTAAATTCTTTTTATGGTGTAACATAAATTATGGTGTAATTTACTAATATGACAATCTGTTGTACTTACTAGTTCAATAAAATTATAGCTTCCTCCCAAGAACCCAATTTGATCTCTTCTTTATGTTCAGAGAACTCAATGTTCTCTAATCTCAATTCGTCATTCAAGTCCAATGATTTTGGAATGTCTTTGCAATCTATTGATGGAATAATATCCTTGCTTATCTGTACATTCAAATATAATTGCGCCTTTTCCACATGCTGATACTTGGTACGTTTTCCCATTGCACCTTGTAAATCTAATGTTAAGCCTGCTAAGCTTTGTGCACATTCAAGATGCTTCTCAGAATTTTGTGTTCTTCTATAATACAAGTAAAACTGAGCAGCTTCTAAATTGAATAACAGCTCGCAGAGAGAATCTTTCAATATATCAAGTTCCTTGATTTTCAATATTAAGTTTTCACTTTCTTCAAATATCACTCCCGAACTTTCATCCAATATATGCTGATGTAACAGATTGGCTCTAAATAACCACCAAATGCAACTTTTATACTTCAACTGTAAAGCTGTATTGGAGAAGATTCTCTTTGACAAATAAAGAAACTCTATTTTTTTAACATTTATGTTGCACTCGTCGTGTAATGATAAATCTTTGAGTGCTTTATCTCTCATGCTTTCAATCCAATCAATATTCTTGGAAACTGGAGGACCTGTCCAGTTGCATTGGACAAAGTGTAACAATGAAGCTACACCTGTACACAACCAGGACAGATGTGTATTTGATCTAGATACATCCTTAATAATAATTTCTTCCAAATTATCATCACATTTTATTGCTTCCACTACAGATGTAGAAAGTTCACTATTTAATATATCCTCATACTGGCCATTTAATAAATCACGTATGTTATGTGGTAAAGAAAAAACTAAAAAATTGTAAGAATATTAGCTTGCTTAAATGATACATTTTTATTTTAGCACCATAAAGGTACCTTTTCATATAGCAGCATGCTGTGGCAGCAAAGTGTCATGTGACTCAAATTGTCAAGAACTTAACGCAGAGAATGGCATCGAATGAGGTATAGTAGAGGAAGCAGTTCTTGACAATTTGAGTCACATGACGCTTTGTGTTAAGTAAACAATATTTAAACATTGTATAAAATGTTTTTATTATTTTTGTGTACATTACCTTTATGTAGATAGTAATTAAGTAGAAGTGCAACTTCTACGTCTGGCTGATCTGTGTTTATCATATTGTCTCAGAAGAAACAACAAAATTGTATATCCCTCCACAAAACCGGATTTACTTACATGACAACTGACTGAGCGAATTTTGCGAGCACATGGAGCACAGCCTCATCTACTCCATACAGACACGACCTCTATTTAAACGCTACTTTAGTAGTGACAATGGAGCGATATCATGGCGATATCGCATCGCGATATTCTCATTGGAATATCGATTAGCCGAACTCATAATCGATCGTTTTTTATTCGATGTCACTAGAAACTTCAGTTGTTACTGAACTTTTTGTGAGATAAAAAAAACAAAAAAAAAAGAAGCAGAAGCGCTGCCGTCGTCCGGCACGCGCAGATCCTTCTATAAAGATTTTTCGACTCTGGGTTAATACAGTTGAAGCAAATGGCGTCGTAGAGGTGGATATCGTTGCGTCAAAATTCACAAATCATGAATGAATTCTAAGTGTTGCCGCACATTTTTCATGAATTGAGTGTTCTGTCAATTCTGGTAAGTCTGCTCTTGATTGTGGTGCGCATTGTGCTAATCGGCCGGACGTTGTGACGTGAGAAATTTGTGTATCTTCTTCAGTGATTTCTCAGCATGTAAACAAACATTGTATTACCGAGTACTGTCGAACCACACGAAACGCAATTATTACTGTCTCCCCTTTCGCTATTTGTCTCTTTTAAATAGACCGGATTGCGCAAACTGCAAAAATGTATTTTATCATACTAATGCATTTCTCAGATTCAATACGATTTGAGTTATTCTCTATCGCTTTTGCTGCTTCTGAAGTTATGTTACTTGTGAGATTTTTTTTCATTGTGTCCACAATGTTACGGGATCACTACACATTGACATTTTGACAATATTTTCTTCAAAGTAGATGAAATTTCTCTGTCTTTTAATTCATAAACTCCTTTGACATCACATATTTGCATCATTTTGATTTTATCACAGATACTTCTATCGTGTCTTTCTGTCACAAGTAATATATTTGATAAGTTTGTATATTTGATTGTATCAAAGTATAACTATATTTTGTTATATACTTCAATATATCCTTATATGCGCAATATGTTACACAATTTTAATTGTTTTAAATTACTATTTTTAAATATTCTATAATGTGTTACATTAATATTTTCAGTATTCTCCGAAACAGTTCAAATTGAACAATGAACGAAGTAAGCGGAGGAAAGCAAGACATACCCAATACCTCGAGTTGGGAAACTTTACCGGGACATGCAGTATCCACATTATCGACCATGCATCATCACCATCAGAGTTTGCAGCAAGATACAAATCCGGCAGTTGCACAAGTTATAGTTCCTACACCTGTGAAGCTTCAAACGCCCATGTTAACTCCAGCACAAACTGTAGCTGAACACTGTCCTCAACTTGGTCACCTGCAACAACCTTCTCTGATAAATCAGGTAAAACAAGAAACTCCAAGCAAATGAAATTGTGTACTTTTCATAATTTGAAAAATCTGAAAAATTTAAGACTAAGAAACTCTTATCTTTAGGAACTAAAGGGTTTATTACATATTCTTTTTTTTTTTTATTATTATTTCAAGTTCTCAGACTGTACATAATTTATTATAGGGTACACCACCAGTAGCTTTTCCGGAACTCGAGTTATCTGTGGAGCTTCAGCAACAAGGTTGGAAAAAATGTTGGAGCAAACGGGAAAATCGACCATATTTCTGGAATAAGATGACTGGTGAATCTCACTGGGTGCCACCTCCTCTAAAACCTCAGGTTAATATATAAAATACATGACAATATTGTAACAAAATATTTTTTTCTAACAAAAAGCGAAAATTTAACATGCGTATTGTATCAAAGTTTGATCCAATCACGGACCCTCTTGGTATTTGTGGTGTACCACCACCACCACCTCCTCCTCCTCCTCCTCCTGGAAACGGAGCTATTTCGGGCAGTATACCAGGAGGAACATTGAAACGGCGAGCATCGGAGGAAGGAGTTGTTACGCCGGCAAAGAAATTTGTGTTAGCGTATGTGTCTAATTTGTGACATTTGCACTAAAATCATTTATCGTAAGGCGCGAGTATAAATAATTTTTAAAATATTTTTTATTCACCAGAGGCCCGTGGGATTTAGAAATAAGCACGAATGTGGTAATATATGAGAGAGCGCCGTCAAATTTGCTTCACGTTCATCCCGAAGTTGAAGCATTGCGCTGCGCTTTGTTAGCGAGATTACGACAATGCTATCAAGAATTGTGTCACACTCGCGAGTCGATAGACGCGCCGAAAGATTCCTTCAATAGATGGCTGATGGAGCGCAAAGTGATCGATTGCGGTTCTGATCCGCTGTTGCCGAGTCAATGCTTCCCCGAAATCTCAATGTCTATGTATCGTGAGATCATGAACGATATTCCCATTAAATTGGTAAAGCCCAAGTTCACGGGAGACGCGAGAAAACAGCTGTCGCGCTACGCCGAAGCCGCAAAGAAGATGATTGAATCCAGAGCGGCGTCGTCCGAGAGCCGGAAAGTGGTGAAGTGGAACGCGGAGGATACTTTCCAGTGGCTGAGAAGAACTGTGGGCGCAACGTTCGACGATTTTCAAGACAGGCTTGCCCATTTGAAGCGACAATGTCAACCACATCTCACACAGACCGTTAAAGCCAGTGTCGAGGGAATATGTCTGAAAATTTATCACCTGTCAACGGAATACGCGAAGAAAGTCAAGGACAAGAACAATCAAATTCTCAAAGATAATGGTTTGGGAGATGTCATACCGTTAGGAGGCCCGGCTAGCACGCAGAGAAAAGTTTGGTGTTATCCAGTGCAATTTTCTCTCCCAACTCCAAGACTTCCGCAGGTGGATTATATTCCCGAGCGCGATCAGACGGTGGTGCGCTTTCACGGTGACGCCGTGTATATTAACAATCCGCACCTCACCAAGTTGGAACAGTTATATAGGTATAATTGTTTCGACGACAAAAAGTTTGAAATGTTTCTGCCGCGCGTTTGGTGCATGTTGAAACGTTATTACACGTACTTCGGAATCAACGAGGGCCAAGCGACGCAGATGGCTCTTCCGGTAACGGTGTTCGAATGTCTTCAGAGATCTTTTGGAGTTACGTTTGAATGTTTTGCCTCGCCTCTGAATTGTTACTTTCGTCAGTATTGTTCGGCGTTTGCCGACACCGATTCGTATTTCGGATCGAGAGGACCATTCTTGGACTTCAGGCCTGTAACCGGATCGTTTGAAGCGAATCCGCCCCATTGTGAGGAATTGATGGAAGCGATGGTCAATCATTTTGAACGGCTTTTAGCCGACTCACCGGAACCTTTGTCGTTCATTGTGTTTTTACCCGAATGGCGAGATCCGGCTCCTAATGCGCTCATCAAGCTTGAAAGTAGTCACTTCAAACGCAAGCAGGTGGTCGTGCCTGCTATGGAACACGAATACAGACATGGATTTCAGCATATTATTCCAAAGTACGTTAAGCAAATCACAAATAGATGTAGCATTCACAATATTATCGACACACATGAGATGTTAAGTGACGATCATTCTCGTTCTATTCCAGAAATGAGGTAAATATCCGGGCGGTGTACGGTACGTTGGTTGTCTGGTTGCAAAATCCAGCTGGTGCTGCGAAATGGGGACCCACGGAGGAGCGCGTGGAAGCTCTGTTGGAAGCGTGGCGACCTGGCCGGGAACGGGAGAGAGATAGACAGGAGTTGCTTTCCCCGCCGAGACAGACACATCAACCGATGCCGGCGACACCAGTACCTGTGCCAACGACGCCAGCAACACCAACTGTGCCACCCGTACAGACGCTACCGAGTCATCCTGTATAATTTTTGAATCGATGTTTTCCGAGAGAGAAAACACGAATAGAATTTTCGCACTTAAAGATACAATCTAATACGTTGTTTCTTGTAATATAACTTATGATCGTTAAGGAAATGTTTATTTTATATCTTAGCAGATGTGAAAATAACATAAACAACAACTGTACGAATACGAGAGTTCCGTCTACAGAAATTAAACGATCGTAATATATACATGAAGACATTACTAAAAAAAAAAAAAAAAAAAAAACACGTTACTTTATAGTCAGCATTAAGTACTTGTTTTGACGACGAAACACTCTTTGATGGCTTAAAGTGTATTATTTACATTTCGAATCTTTAAGAACTGTTTTTTATCGATAGAACTGCGACGATCGACGTTCATTCGGCCTCTGTTCTATGTCAATAGCTGCAAAAAAAAAAAAAAACGAAAAAAAAACCAACACTGAGAAACGAATTCAAAAATATACAGATACATAAATGAATTTGCTTACTGATAAATAAGCGCGCATTGCAGAAAGTCTGAATGTTGTAGTAGTGGTTAATTGTTGTCGGTCAATATCTCGGACTTTGTGAGAGATGCAATGCTTCAAATAATATATATATGTATACATATATATTTGTTTAATAGATTATATTAAATATAATCCATTAAGTAGATATATACTCAACGTAAGTGGAAAACAAACAATTCACAATATTTTCTTTCTTTACTTTGTAAAAGTATAAAAAGAGATTTTGAATTTAAACGGGAGAGAGAATGTGTGTGTACACAGAGTTCTGCAAGTTTTCATTTTACTTGTATCTTCGAAGAAAAATTTTATTCAAAACTAAAAGCGCTCAACAATATTTTCAACTATGACAATATCTTTCTTTTATACTCGAGAACACGTGAAAGAATCAAGAGCCACAAGTTTCTCGGTTTTAGATAGCTTTGCCGGTGCAATATTTCGTATCAGTGTGTAAGCAGATATATATATATATATATCAGGAAAAACACAAAATTTCTAGCAAGAAAACAAAAAGAAAACACTTTTTTTATATTGATTAGTAAATACACATGCATATTATATACGCAAACAAGACAAATTGTGAATTCTGTCTTATTTCGTTTTTTTGTTTTATAATAGTCAATAGTCAATAGCTAAGATTATCTAAAATTCTTCACAAATTGAAAAACCGCGTTGATCAAGTGATAAAAACTTTCATAATCCTTACACACATAAGATCTATATACATATATACATGTAGATCTATTATATATATATATAAATTCTAGCGTACATTGGAAGGATATAAATCACATATGTACTTGGAAATGAATATATAAGTAGTCTACGCGCACACGCATATAAATAATACATATTATATTTCAAAAATTTATGTAAAAGTATGTGTGTATATATAGATAAGCAAGGATTACGAAAATTTAATTTGATCGGATCAAGGTCTAAAAGTAGTCTTTTAATTGGTATGTTAATCACTTCTTGCTGAAAGCAAGTGAGACACATTTTGTACATAAATTTTGTATATTTTTATTAAGAGTATATAAGAGCCATGTTGTATGCGCTGTGTGTGTTCACTGGTGTGTGTACATACATGTGCATATATAAACGCACACACGCGCGCGGTCATATATATATACAGTTATATCTTTAGATATAGGAATATAAAATTACATTAATTGATAGTAAATAAGACAATACATAAGAGCTCTATAAATAAGTTACGTTACGTTTTCGCGAGATTTACTTTATTTTCACAGGCAATAGAAGTATCTTTTTATTAAGTTACACCACAACTTGATAGAGATTAGATTAAATTTTTATTGTAAATTGTTACACTTACAGAATAGTATATACATATATATATACATGATCAATTAAATTACACTTTTCTATGTTTAATCATTTTTTAGGATTAACGATTTATTTTACGCACGCTTTTTTCTCTGTAAGAGAGTTTTTAATGTAATTTATACTAATAATTATATATATATATTTTTTTTCTTTTTATTATATAATATAAGATTATATACATTGCTTTTTCGCGTCATAGTTTACACTGTGCAAATAATCATTTAAAGTCTTTTCTTTGAATTGTGAATTATTACAATTTTTTTTCACGATTATGTGAATAATTGCGTATGCTATAATTAGATCTAATAACGTGTGCTTATTGTACAGACATAATTTTGTAGAACGCAAAGTTGCAAAGTGTTATCTTTTAAGAGAAAATTTAAATAAAGTTAAGGCACACAGATTTATAAAACTCTAGAGATATCATCTGCATAGGAACGTTTGCTATGGCAAACTGAGAAAGTGCAAGCTATATTAATTACAAAAACAAAAGACAAAAATTTCGCAACAAAGATTGTTTCGCACGTTCGGCGACAAATTTGCTCCGCGTTTCACGTTTTCGAGAGATTGTCAATTTTTTTCTCCGATGTTGAACAGGAGGACTCGAGAAATGAAGTAATGTTTTTCAATAATACACAGGCTTCGTCGTTTTCACACATTAAATCATAAACGGATAAATCTCGAGCGTCCGCGATAATATTTTCCAATACATTTTTCAGTGCTTGCAGATCAAACAAACAGTGATTTCGTCCGAAACAATACTTATTGAAGCTTACAACTTGGCTCTTTTTTATCATAGCATGTAAACGATTCTTAGCAATAAATGATATTAACTCGAAGAATTGTTTGTAGTCCATGCCGTACGAGGTTTTCAGCATCAGCTGGCAATGTTCGTTCCAGTTTTTCATGTCCTTGCAATCGTCAACTTCTTTCATGACGGACCTTAATTCGCTCTTTAGCGCACACCATACATTCATGATATTACAGCCATTGATCCAATTATGGTTAATGGAAATTGTATCCTCCTGCACATAACAAGCGAGTGAGAAAGAGAGAGAGGGGAGGGGGAGTGCACACGATACTTAATATCGTGTCTCTAATCCAAACTCTCTCAAAAAACTTCTCTTTCAATCATATTTACCAAATTCCAAACTTGATGATGCCATCCGGATGGCACAAATATAATCTCTCCTGCCTCTTGAATCACATTGAAACATTTCAGTTTTTTACTATCATACATTTTGTATCTTGTTCGATCATTAAGCTCTTCTGAGATCACGTCGTACGCTAACTGCCCGTAAAGATCGCGAAGATAACATTCCTCATGCGGCGGGAAGAATAACCATTTCTTTCTCCCAACTATATTCGCGGACCAGCTGTACGATGTAAAAACGTCCGCGTGTAACGGAGTCCTAAGCACATTTACATACAGCAACAGTCAAAAAAAAAACAAACTGGACAAGTTTTTTACAAGACTGTATTATTGAAAGTACATAAAATGTACCATGTGTTTTTTGGTCCCATGTAAACGAACATATAATCGTCATTTAATTCGGGATGAGCGATGTAATACTCGTTCAACCAGTCGGACGCAAAATATCGAGGCACTTCGTAAATCGGAACATTGGGAAAGTTCCTCACGCAGTGCCAATCTTTCAGGTACAACAGAGGCATCGATCTGGCGTAATCGTTTTGCTTGTAACTGATCCAATATTTCAAGTAACTCTCCATGGACATGTCGTCTTTGAATTGCGAGTTGTAGAACTTTTTGTTACAATCGGCGACTGGGACAACGCAGCGTTCTGGGACAATGTAAATTACATTACAAATTGGTTACAGGTCTCTAATCTCTATTTTCCACGTACCGAACAACGAGCGTAGAGCTTCGAAATTTGGCGCTCCGTCGAGCACCCATTCACGTCTGCACGGCCAGTTCTCGGTTGCCTCTAGATTGATGACACACGGTTTGTTGCGTATCATATACTCGGAGAAGAAATCATTATACGTCACCCTCAAGTCAATTCGGTCAATCGTAACGATGACACGACCGTCCTCCTCAACCGGGTGCGAACTGTCGTCAATCTCGATGACTGTTGACATGATGACCAAACTTCGATCATCGTTATCAAGTTGACATAAAATTATCGCAATCAAACGGCGATCAAACAACTAACGGATGGATGTACGATGGACGGACACCACCTCGAACCCTGTCAAAATTTCTACTTATTCGATGCGTTTTTAGGTGCGAAACCAAAAAGCCTAGTTTTACAAGAAACAAAAAAATGATCCGTCACATCGTCAGAACCCAGGCTGGAACGATGTAAACACACGCAGACGGTTAGCCTGATGACCGCGCATGAGCGGTAAGGTACCCCTTAGGGTGGTATCGCATTACCAATCAGATCGAAGTTCACCCAAACTCGAATTGGTTCGTTTCGTTTCGATTGGTTAAATTCGAAATGCAATCTCGATCCTGATTCGCAGTGTGACACCGGCTTGCCCTGCCGGTCGCGCTACCACTTGTTGTTATACCCGCGTCACGGAAGGTTGGTTCTCGCTGATTTTCGCGACGCGACCGAACGCGTTGGACATCCGTTTTTTCCTTGACACTCTCCTCGAAACGAAGCTCTTTCGGAGAATCGTCGCTCTCGAACGGATTTTTGACAGTCGCGCGGAAACGTAGGAAGTAGTGAAAATACGCAACTGTGTCAAGGTGCGCGACAAAGTTTTTTCGTATTTCGGAATTTTTTTCACGTCTCGTCTTGTCAAATTAAATCTTTCGGTAAATTAAAAAATCTCAATTATACACCGTACATGTGTATGTGTATTAACACCCGTGACATCTCAATCACGGTGTTACAAAATGTTAACGCTTCGTTGAGCACCCGAACGGTGCTGGGAAATGATGCAAACGCGTTACTTACTCGCAACAGGAGCAACAGGTTGCATGTGGCAAGAGCGCATAGAAATAGCGGTGCTTTTCTCGGTTTAATTGAAGTTCATAAATAATTAAATTGCGCGCTAAGTAAGTGCACGCGATTATAAGATTTATTAAAAAAAAAAAAAAAAAAATTAAACTCCGAATAAAAGAATCAATAATATGTGTTTTTTGTAGAAATATTCCGCAAAAAAAAAGAGACAACGCGAGGAGAAAGAGAAAGAGAGAAAGAGAGGAAGTAATAGTGATATATAATAATATAGCAGTTCTGTATCGCGCTCCTCAACCGTATAATACGGATTCCAAGGTCGGGACAAAAACCCGCTTCTCAAACCCGCAAGAAAATGAGGAATGAGATGCGCTGTATGCAGTCCTTAGGAGAGGCGACAGCCGTTTTCGTCGTCGTCGTCGGTGCTGCGGTGCGGCATTGTACGTGCCGTCGGTGTAAATATTGAGCAAGTGACGTAATTGGTTGCGCGAGGCATGATAATAAGCGGAGGACTTGTTACTCGTCGGCAAACATCGCGATCAGATAAAACGCACGAAAATTGCTCCCCATTTTGAGGTCGACGCTCCGTTTGTACCTGTTCGGGAACTCGATTTTGATAAGAGAGTTTCAGTTTAAATCCGTCATCGTCGCCGGTCTGGTCTTCCCCCGTATCGACGATTGAAATGGAGGTACGTCCGTTATGAAAACAAAAAAAAAAAATTATATATATATATATGTATATAATTATCACCCAGCTAAAAAAGATGGAGGAAAGCGCAAAAGGTCTAATCAGAACAGATAAAAACTCACGAACGCGATGCGGTTTTTTTCTCTAACTAAACAAGATTTAACAAAGCAAAAAAATTGAATCTAAATTAACACGCTGCTTTTCTATGACAGTTCACTTCAAATTGTAATATCTGTTTCGTTATATGATGAAAATTAAACGTTAAAATCGAAAAAAAATCTCTACAATTTGAATTTTTATTTTCCGCAGAGAAGAAAATTTTGTATAACTGAAAAAGAAATAAGACTAACTCGGACTATGCTCACGAACGAATCGGTTGCCTGCTTTTACACTTCTCTACAACACAAGTTTTTAATTAATTTAAATGAAATCTCCATAGCTGTGTGTGTGTGTGTGTGTGTGGAATTATTTTATCTGTTCCCTTGACATTTTCGAGATAGAGAAACAATCCCACGCGAAACAACATTCATACAAACTTTCTCAAATGGATAATCAATTATATCTAGCATAAACACACTTTTGTTAACGTTCATTGCAGATATATCTAATGAATATTACGTCTAGAAATTCAGAGAAATAAACGAGTTTTTAATGAAAAGTTTTAAATAAATTTTTAAACGTTAACATTACACAAGGAAATACTGAGAACCGTTGAAAAAAAAAAACACATTTTTATTCATGAAACATTTGCATACAGCTTCCAATTTATGCGTACATAAGTGTGTTTGTGTATACGTCTATATACATACATGTATATACACATATATGTATGTGTATATTTGAACGATATACTTTCCGTTTGGATAAATCAACATTCTTCAATGAACACGTATCCGGAATCGAAAACACGGCATCGATAAGAATCTGCAAAAGCTCTTAGTAAGCAAAATCTCGTGTAATAAAATAAAATCACAATTCACAATATATCCAGTACGCGGATATCTGATAAGAGAGAAGGGAGAGAAGGCGAAAAATATAGAGAGAAGAAAAAATTCCGTTAATGTAACATGTACACAATTTTTGTACAAGATAAAACACACTGAAGAGAGAGAGAGAGAAAGAAAAAGAAAAAGAGAGAGCATACGAAAGTGGAAAGAGAGAGGGGGAGAGGTTTATTAAAACGCGCTATATATACTTTTAAGTATGTTAAGAATGTTAATAATGCCGAGAGAAGATGGTATCGATATATAAGTCGGTCATCGAGATGTTCTCGAAAAGAGGCAAAAATGAGATGCACATTGGAGGAGAGAACGACGAAAGAGAGCCGGTGTTGAGGAAGAGTCTCTCTTGGCCTATTTCTTTTAGAAAGGAAATGATGATTACAGTTAAAGCGGTTGCTCCTCTCCTCAGCATTCGTTCAGTTTTCTGAGGACTGCATTCCTTACCGGTCTCACATCACCACAGTTGCGTCCCTTTTGTGAGAGACTCGATTTTACCAGTATCCCTCAGACCGCGCGGGAATGAGCCAACGAGAACAAAAGCAAAGCTGGTACACGATCGCGATAAAAGCGCGAATAGAGATACGGATTTATTGATAGACACTTGAAAATCACTTCACCATAGCCTTGAGTTTCTTTCTCTCTCTCTCTCTCTCTGTCTCTCTCTCGCTCTCGCTCTCTCGACGCGATCGTTATCGCTTCCATCGTAATTTCGGTTCCGCTTGTATCTTTTTTTTTCAGGAAATGTTGTTTTATCAGTTACGATATATTATATGACGTGTCGCGCGGATAGTTGCAAAAAAAAAAAAAAAAACGCACGACGTTTTTTTAATTCGAGAGATAAAATGATGATAACGCTCGCGTCGTTGTTTGTTCTTGCGACAATTAATAATGCGGTAGATCGTTGTTGCAGCGAGCAATTCGTCTGCATCTCTAGAAAAATCTAGCAGCATTGTTGTACTTAGAAGTTTCTTGTGTGAGTGCACGCAGGCCGAACATAGATCGGAACAACTGAGAAGGGCAACGGACAGAATACAAAGAGAGATCGAGGAAGTTACCGAGAGGGAGCACGAATTGCGGAACGTGGGTAGCATTAAGACGATATCTCACGAAACGGTGGATTCCAAGGTATGTCTTAAAAATAAAAAAAAAGTCAAACTTTAATATAAGATAAAATTCTAGTCCGTGTGTAAGTTTTGTTTTATTTATTTATTTTTTTTGTTTTTTTTACTTCCGAATTATCGATGTATCTATATTGCAATTGTTTATTGTGCGCATAAAAAATAATATTAATAAATAACATTTGAGTCTTTCTCTCTTCCTGAAAAAAAAAAAAAAAAAACACTATCTGAAGAAGAGATAAAACTGTTTCTCGGAAAACTTGGGAAATTTGTCTTTCTAGAGAGAAAGATGATTCACTTGTATTTTGACGCGTAATATATTTAATTAGCGATCTGCTGCACATCTGCGTTCAGGTGCGTCGCATGCCTCAAGCTCTATCATCGGGCAAGCTGAAGAGAACAACGTCCACGCCGCAGATACTGGAGGCGGTTAGTCTGACATCGTTTTCGTCGAACCTGCCGCCAAAGATGACGAACGGTGTGATATCCACGCGCACCACCCCGCAACCGTTGCGCTTCGCAAGCGCGCCAAGCCAGAAGGGTTTGATGCACAGGTTTCTGGCCACACGGGGAAAGATCTACAAGACCAAATCGGCGAACAACGACAATCTGGGTTCCTCAATCACGCCAACTATCGCGCTCAATCCGCTGAGCATCAAAGCCTTCAACAGAACGTTGGAGATACAATTGGATCCGGATGACGAGCCAAAGAAGCCAATGGCGAGAAAGGGATACATTCCCGTCGAGCAAAAGATCCAGAAGGAGTTGCACGACATGAAGGAACGAGAGAACGAATTGAGGTATATTGATATTTTTTTTTTTTTTTAAATGTTTTTTGCAACACACACAGAGTTTTAACTTAAAAAAACTGCGTTTTTCGACTCGGACTATAATTGTTGAAGATCTTAGATTTGTGAAATATAAAAAAAAAATTTAACACACAAATTAGATCTTTAAAGAACATTTGAATTCTTAAAAATTTGTTTAATATCTTTGTATGCGCAAAACGAAGGAAGTATTATGGATTGTACCATATTGCCAAGGTAAATTTTGTTGCCCGTTTCTTATTTAAAAAAATCGAACTCGATTGCATTCTCGCGCAATCGACGAGAGATTGCAGTAATCTTTTTTTTTTTTTTTCTCAGATTGATGAGATCGCAGATGCTGGCCAAGTCTCAGCCGAATCTACTCGATATAGGAAACGATAACGATTCCGATATCTACGATGGCTCCAATTCGCTTAAAAGCGGCACTTCCACCAACACTCTGAACGAGGACGAGATCGAGAGAGAAAACAAGGGAAAACACAAGGTAAAGAGAAATCTTTGAAATATAAGATAATCTAAGTGATCTTTATCGAAGTAACTATATGTTTATAAAAAACCTAATGATATTTTTATCTCAATAACGTTATTTTTAATAAGCGATAAAATTTTTGCTATATATGTCTAGCCTAATCCACGACGTCGTAGCACGCTTATCGCGCAATGGGAGAACTTGATAGCGGCCAAGAAAGAATCTGTCGAAAATAACAACGAAAACGATAATTATTTTTAGAAGTTCTACAAATCCACGTGTTGCGGTGCTTTTTTGGATGATTTTTTATCCTCGCTTTTTTTTCTACTCTTATTTATCTCGCGATATTTGAAATTGTAAATTTACTTTAGATTTAACGGCGTAAATCTCTTGGCGTAAAAACAAATTTGTGTTTATTGTAACAAAAGCTGTTCCCAGAGGTTTTGCGTTGAATGCATAGGTATATTGATTGCTCTGGTTTGTTTATATATAGTTTATTTAAGAATCATTTTTTAAATTAATTTATGTATTATTATACGTATATATATTATTAATTAGAATATACATTGTATCGACGATATACAGCTGCGTGTATTTTCAGTATTACGGTGGCAGCTAAACAAAATGCCGTATCTTGTTACGGAAATCGAAGAACGTTTTAATGATAAATTTTAATAAAGATTAACGTTATGTATAGAATATTGCGTAAAATATTTTCGTTTTTCCGCGGGAAACAAAAAAAGTTTACTAAAAAGATTTCCGTAGGTGTGTTGTGAAATTAAAAATCGAGTCGATAGCTCACATAGTAATATATATGTGTATAAATAACTGTAGAAATATGTGTATTAATAACTATATAGAAATTGATTATAAGATTGTTTGATCGAACGCACGTGTACGAAAATGTAGTTGCTATTATAATAGTGAATATATGTGCAATTACACGTTATATTTATTATAGAATGTGTAAGATGATTTTTTCTCATTTGTACAATAACAGGAGGAGCAATTATTCTTGTTGTATTTTCAAAAAAAATTGAACTTGAGGAGTTCTGAATAAACTGTTAAAAAATTAATAAAAAAAACTTTTTCTTCTTTTCTGTATCTACGTTTTTATGACAAAGTGAACGTACTCCGTTATGTAATATTATCTATATTTAAAACAATTAAAAATAAAAGCTTTAAAAAATTATAGACAAAAAATGATTTAAACTATTTTTGTGGAACGCGCTTTATCAAACTTGACAAACAAAAGGTTTTCAATAATTGAATAAACTCGTGAGAAAATGAAAAAAGGTTTTTTAAACAATTTTTCACTAGTGTATCAGTTTTCTTTCTGCTGAACGGACACACTAGCGCCGTCACGAAAGTTCTACGCGTAGTTCCATGACAACTTCAGGTCCGCAAAGAGCGATGGGTGCGTGAGGTTAAGAATCTTATTGTTGTGATACAGAAGAAAATAATGGGACAAATCAACGAGTAACCTAAGAAGGTGAGATTATTTTATAAGATTATCGTCGATAAGATGAATCAAGGTTGAAAAAAACCTCAGAGCTCATGCGTGTTTTGTTAAAAAAATTTTCTCAGACAAAACGTCTTCGTGGTGAGGAGAGGGCGAATCCTGCGTCGGTAAGACACTATACAGATGAATTATTGGAACAATCGCGTGCCTCCGCAGCAGGAGTACTATTCCGTACCTCCAGCTCCGTCGAGATCTCTACCGCCTCAAGCAAATTTCCCTTCGCTGTCCGCTTACGATGATCAGTCCCAGTATCAATCGACTTACAACACTTCGTGCTCTTACAACGTACCGCCTCCCAACGTGTCAAATGTTAAACCAATAGATTTTGCATATCCTCCCGCGCCTTCTTCGTATTACAACGAGACGGCCAATTCTTACAACGATGTGTCTTATCAGGATCCGGTGTATTCGCAGTACAATAATCAGTATAGCAATCAGTATTACAGCGGAGTGAATTCCGCGCAACATTCGGAGCACGAAACTTACAATAATACAAACCAGACTGGCGATGTATATCATAACAATGAGTGGAATTCCAATTATTCTTCATCAAATTGGACAACGCACGAGAGTAGTGGTCATCAAACCACGTGGCATCATACAAACCAAGCTTATGAAAACAAGAAATCATATTATCCGCAAACTTACGAATTTCCTCAAAGAACAAAGGAGACCGAGTGGAAGTATGAAAGTAGAAAGGTCTTCGATTACAAGAGCAGCAGAAGAAGATCGAGAAGTCCGGATGATAGATCAGAAAAAAGTTACAGATCAAGATACAAGGACGACAGAAGCACATATCGTTACCACAGCAAAGAGAAGTCTTCATCGAGAGAGGTTTATGATAGCGGATATTATAATAGAAAGTTTGAACACAAGAGAGACAGAAGTTATATGTCATCTCATTCGGATAGATCGTCTGAAGTAAGTAGCAGAAGGAGAAAAAGATCGAGATCGCCAGAATCGTATTCGAGAGACGCGACGCCAATATCCAATGCCAGAAAACAAAAGATTCTCACCGAGAGAGAGCAAATTTTAGAGAAATACAGGTAAGAAATACAGATTTTTTGTATAGATTGGACATGTCTATGTGTATGCTTTGTGAGATTTTAGCAATAAATTTTTAATTTCGCATCGTAGACGTAATTACTGCGCAACCAGTAAGGACATACAGCGAAAACTAAATGAATTGTCAGCAATCGGATCGGAGGGTATACTTGAAAATGAGAAGAGGATTTGGACGCGTACAGCACCAGCGGATCTCTACTATGTCAGAGACGAGAACAATCCGAAACTAATGAAAAGTACCACCAAACTAGAAGAATTGTGCGCAACATTCAAGAAACTGTTGATCGACAGAGCAGCTGCAGCGAGAGCATTGCAGGTACTTTCCGAATCTGTTAATGAAATACACACAAGAAAGAGATTTTCTTTCTAAATGTACTTTATTAATCTAAACATTTCTCTCGGTTTAGCCGCCTTACGAACCACCTCCAAGAAAAACCAAAGCGCGCATGTGTCCTCACAAGTCCGAAGCTTGCAGTAGTTCTTCGTCTGACAGTGACAGCTCCACGGACGAGGACGACAGAGCAATGGAAGAGCTAATGGCGAAGAAACAACATCCGCAAAGATTGCATCCTGAAATGTGGTTCAACGATCCTGGAGAGGTATGTGTGTTCAGATTGTTTCTTCAATCTCATTTCTCATCATCTCTTTGACAATATGTCAAATTCACAAATTTCTTTTCACAGATGAATGACGGTCCCTTGTGTAGATGCAGCGCGAAATCACGGCGTTCGGGTATAAGACACGGAATTTACGCGGGAGAGAGCGCTATAAACAAATGCGACTTGAATTCGAACAATGCGGATAAATTGTATCACTACAGAATAACCATCAGTCCACCGACCAATTTTCTCACCAAAACACCGACCATTATCAAACATGACGAGCACGAGTTTATATTCGAGGGCTTTTCCATGCTCTCTCATTTTCCTCTTGTTAAATTGCCCACGTGTAAAGTCATAAGATTCAACATTGAATACACGATTCTTTACATAGAGGAAAAATTGCCAGAAAATTTTACGATAATGGAACTCGATTGCTTCCGTAAGTAAAAAGCTCCACACAAATTATTTTTTATCTGTCTACGGTTTTTTATTTTTCTAAATAATATTTTGCGATTAATTTTTTCAGAAATGTACTTGTTCAGAGAAATTCTGGAGCTTGTCGACTTTGACTTGCACGCGGCACATGACAAATCTGGTTGCGGCCAGTTCCATTTTATGCCAAGATTTGTGCGCGATTTGGCTGACAACGGACAAGAAATCTTGTCGATGAACGAGGTTCTTAATTACTTGATAAAAAGCAGCACGCTACTGATAGATCCGGACGATTTGCCTAGATTGGTGGCCATGCCGCAGCACTTGTGGCAGGATTTTGCGGATCAAGTGAAGGGAATGGTCGTATGTTATCCCGGCAAGAAACCGTGCAGCATTCGCGTCGATCAGCTGGACAGAAACCAAGCGAATCACGACAAGTCTGAGCAAGGAAACCAGTCGTCTATTGCATATCCCGAAATAGTACATTTTGGTATTCGTCCGCCGCAACTCAGCTATGCGGGAAATGCGGAGTAAGTATCGTACATGATGGTTACAAAATTATATATGTGTTCTCGGTTTAATTAAGATCAATAAATTTTCTGTAAATTTATTATTTAGTTATCAAAAAGCGTGGAGGGATTATGTGAAATTTCGTCATCTGCTCGCGAACATGTCAAAACCGTCTTTCGAGGATAAAAGAAAATTGGAAGCGAAGGAAAACAGGGTGCAGGAATTGCGCACGCAGAGTAAAATGAAACGCGATGTGACGGTGGACGTTAGCTCCGAAGGATTTTATAGAACCGGCATTATGTGCGACATAGTGCAGCACGCGATGCTTATACCGGTGTTGGTCTGTCATCTGAGGTTTCACAAGTCGTTGGACAATTTGGAACGTATATTGGGATACAGCTTCAAGAACAGATACCTGCTCCAGCTGGCTCTCACGCATCCCAGTTATCGCGAGAACTTCGGCACAAATCCGGATCACGCGCGAAACTCCTTAACGAATTGCGGCATAAGACAACCGGAGTACGGCGATCGCAGGATCCATTACTTGAACACACGAAAACGCGGTATCAACACTCTGATAAATATAATGTCCAGATTCGGCGCGAAAACGGAAACAGAATCGTCAATAGCGCACAACGAACGATTGGAATTCCTGGGCGACGCGGTCGTCGAGTTCATCACGTCTATTCATCTCTTTCACATGTTCCCGGACCTGGAGGAAGGCGGACTGGCTACGTACAGAGCGGCGATCGTGCAAAATCAACATCTCGCCGTGTTGGCGAAGAAACTGAACTTGGAGGAGTACATGCTCTACGCCCACGGTAGCGATCTCTGCCACGATCTGGAGCTGAGACACGCGATGGCGAATTGTTTCGAAGCGCTGATGGGCTCGCTGTTTCTCGACGGCGGGATAGAGGTTGCTGATAAAGTTTTTGGCGAAACGCTTTTCAAAGATGAAGATGATCTCGCCACGGTTTGGGTCAATTATCCACGTCATCCTCTTCAAGAACAGGAACCGACGGGAGACAGACAGTGGATTCCGAGTTTCGAGCTGCTACAGGTAGGTGCAAATTTTACATATCAACCACCTTAATTGCGAAGAACATGTTTCTATACGTGATCTCTTGTGTTATCAGAAATTGACCAAGTTCGAAGAGTCAATTGGAATCGAGTTCACTCACATCCGTCTCCTTGCCAGAGCGTTCACTGATCGTAGCATCGGATACACCAATCTAACATTAGGATCTAATCAACGATTGGAGTTTCTAGGGGATACCGTGTTGCAGCTCATTGTTTCGGAATATCTGTATAAGTTCTTTCCGGAACATCACGAGGGACATTTATCAGTAAATAATTTATTATTTCGACCTGATTTTATTTTTTTTTTTCTATCACAATTTGACTAACACTTTTCCTGTAGTTATTGCGAAGCTCTCTGGTGAACAATAAAACGCAGGCAGTAGTGTGCGACGATTTGGGTATGACCCAGTACGCACTCTACGGCAATCCGAAAGCCGAATTGAAAACGAAAGACAGAGCGGATTTGCTCGAAGCTTTCCTCGGCGCGCTTTACGTCGATAAAGGTTTGCAGTATTGTCACGTGTTTTGCGACGTGTGTTTCTTCCCACGTTTGCAAGATTTTATCATGAATCAGGAATGGAACGATCCGAAGAGTAAATTGCAACAATGTTGCTTGACCTTGAGAACTATGGACGGTGGAGAACCAGATATTCCAGTGTACAAGTGAGTTCTGTTCTTTTTCGACCCCGGCAGGAAATATGTGTTTCGATGATAGGTTTTTTTCACTTCTCTGTTACTGTTTGTTAATTTTTGTTTCGTTTTGATTTCAGAGTCATTGAATGCAAAGGACCCACTAATACAAGAGTTTACACCGTAGCTGTTTATTTCCAAGGGAAACGACTGGCCAAGGCGTCGGGACACAGCATCCAGGAGGCGGAAATGAACTCGGCTAAAGAGGCTCTGGAAAAATCTCAAAGTATCATACGCGCAAAGAAAAACGAAAGTAATGATTCTTTCTATGTGTGTTATTGTTACTGTATATCTATTTCACGATTTTTGCAGACTTGTTCCCACAACTGGATCATCAAAAACGCGTGATAGCAAAAAGCATGAAGATGCAGCAGTGGCCGATCAAACAGAAACAAAGAGGAAGATCGGGACGATCCAACGACAGATCGGAAAGATCCAACGACGATTCGGACGACTCTTGTCAAACTCGGAGGAGTCGTAGCAGAGAGCCTGCTTCGAAAAAAAGGGATACTACAAAAAAGAACTAAACGCTCTTGTCAGTCAATCTTCGCGCTTATAGTAAATGCATATATATATAGTTTTTATATAGAGCACGAACACACGAAAGAATCAAGTAGTCCTTTGTAGCATGTATATATAATTAAATTATATTATACAGTTATATTAGTATTATATAGTTTTTTCTTTTATGACAAAAACAGTTTTAATTTTTGTCAGTTATATTGTTTAGACACTCTTGAAAGATTATATTGGAGTGTATCTTATTCTTTTTATAAAAGGACATATATATATATATATACACATGTATATAAATTTTATTAATGTAATTTATATGATCAATAAAAAATAATAAATTTACAGTGTGTTATTTACTTTCTATACAGTCACGTCCGAACGTTACGAACGTAGTTTTTGAAAATTTGAATGTATTTGCTGGGTTCTGCAATTGAAAGAATTAAAAACAATCTTTTTTTCTCTCTCATTAACTCTCCATTTGTTTCTCTTCCGTCTTTTCCAATATCGGATTGATTTGGTTTAACAAATAACTGTTCTTTTCAAGTATCTTGTTGCATAATTCCATATTCTCTAAAATATTCTGCAAATCCCAGTGTTTTTTAAGTAGAGCAACACTCATGTTGAACAAAGCGTATCGAAAGCATTGTATTTGCGTGCACGTAGCAACGCTATGAAGCTGCATCCCTATATCATGAACTATAGTTTTTAAATACATCTCATTTTCGTTTATACAAACAATTTCTGCAAAGCGATATGTAAAAAAATTATTGTTATCAGTATAAATTTATAATCTCCATTTTATATATATGTGACAAACATAACAAACACTTACCTAAAGTAAATTCAGGAGAGTTGAAATCTATACATTTTATAGTATATATCATTGGAATATTATTGTTTGCAGGCCTTATTAGACCTTGTACAGCTAATTCATATGCAGCTTGACTCTGTATATGCACTCCGCTCAATCTAGACATATAGAAGAGTATGTACATATATATATATATATGTTATAAACTTTGTTAATAAAAAATAATCTTATAGTGCTTTAATTAATTATCCACATAACATACTCGAACATCTTCTTCTGGTGACCAGCCTGTATGGCTGCGCATATTCTATCAATATCCTTGCGCTTTATATATTTGTAGGTAGATTTTTCAACAATTTTCCCAGTTTTAAAATAATTGTCTGTTGCTTGGCCAAGAATACCCTTGACTTTGTAACTAGTGGGAGACTTAGAATTCTTCAGTTTGTCGATCCATTTGGTGCCCTTGTTGATACCACAAAGCATGAGTCCTGACACATCCGTGCCCAGATAATTAGCACATACTAGTTTGAAATCTTGCGGTTGATATCGTGGTCCCACCACTAACGGATGATCTGCGTAGCTCGGATGTGTAATTACTCTCATCCGTTTGGTCGTGTCACCTTTTATGCAAACATGTTGTTTCGGTGGACGAACGTTCATGCTATTCAAATCTGAAAACATCAGATATCATTCTTGATACATTTGTATTAATCAAATTTGAAAAATATACAAATATTATTCTTAAGACCAGACGGAGGCAGAAACAATTGGTAATATTGTACGTCAATATTATGACATATTATATAATTCTCTACCTTCACAGAGACGATTAATTAGAGTATATCGTGTGTTTAAATATGTGACGCTTGGTGGTTTATAAACGGCAAACACGCCATTTGTTACTTTCCACGCTACTCTGGCATCAGAAACGTAAGACGTCACTTTTGGAATCACGTTACTCATTTTACGTTAGTACAACTCGTTGTTTCTTGCTATTTTCTTCTCGTATTTATTGCGACCGGCTAAATCGTATTATATAATTTTTTATTTTATATTTTATTTAAATCTAAAACACATTTTTTATTTATGTGACACATAACGTGCTGTCAACTTTCACTGAGCAATATAAAATGTTTTTTTTTAATGTAATCTTTTTAAACGTGCTCGTCAACCGTCCGAGCGATTTTTGCGAGTACAGAATCACACCAGGAATCAAGCAATAATGTTTTTTTAAGGTTATGTCGCTTTGTTGCTGGTTTTTTAAAAGAAGACGCAGTAGGTGCACGTAAGGTGGCGCATGAACAAACCCTAGTGCCCGAGAACCAGAAAAACACCGTGACCCCAACCACGAGAAGAAGCGGCTGAATATAATCGTGTTTTTTTCTTAAGGATCCAAGTGTAACAAACTAATTCGGAGATCGATTGTCTAATGCCACTCGGTAATAAACCGGAATGCGTGAAGTGCGGGACTCGGGAGACGCCGTTGTGGCACTCGACTGATGCTGGTAACCTGTGCAACGCGTGCTTGGAGGACGAACGGAATGCCGAGGCACACACGTCTTCCAAGACGGACGATGACGACAAAAGCGGCCTGCTGAAGCCTAGGAGAAGCACCAGGATTACCAAATATTGCAACACAAAGGCAACAGGCTCGTACAGAGTTGTTCCCAAGGGCAAGGGTCGCAGGAACTTGTTTAAAAAAACGGTATGCTAAAGTGTGCAAACACATCGTCGGCCTCATCGATCTGCGAACAAACAAATTTATAAGAGTATCTTTATATTGTAGGAGAGATTTTATAAGATCATATATTTTTTCTATTAGAAAAACTGTAGGATATCAAAAAACAAAAAAAAAAAAAAAAGAAAAACATTTCTCATTAGAATTCACAGAATAATTGATCATTTATATATGGATTTGCCAACAGCCAATCAAGGCGCCTACTGCCACCGCAACTCCAGTCACGAGCAACTATGTGTTCTACAAGGGCACATATTTTCAAGTTGGAGATGTAGTTTCTGTGCTTGACACAGACGGTAGTGTTTTTTATGCCCAGATACGTGGCTTATTGACCGATCAGTACTGCGAAAAGAGCGCAGCTCTTACCTGGCTAATGCCCACTTCAGCTAGGTAATTTTCATTCCAATTTTGATGATGTTCTACTATATTTCCACTTCCTTACAATATTATTTAAATATTACAGAGATATTATAAATATAATGCGTTTCTTTTTTTTGTACATCATGTGCTCTCTAGTCCTCCACCAGACGAAGGTTTCACTCCCGAAACGTACATGATCGGGCCGGAGGAGGATTTGCCACGGAAATTGGAATGTATGGAATTTGTAATGCATGCGCCATCGGATTATTTTAAACTGAAAAATTCACCGTATCCACCCACGTTGACGGAAAAAGGAGGAGGTTTTATATGGACGACTCCTAAAAATGAAATTACCTTGTCTAAAAAGCATTAAATTCTCGTGGAATGTATTGTTAATTTTTTATACAGATATATATTTATATAAATATACATTATACGGATACGTTGATCTCTACAAATTTTTAGTCAAATGATATACTATGAGTGTATTGTCTCAAATATGTAAATATCTTTACAAGATCTTACTCTCAGTACAGCAGAGAGATATATAAAAAAAAAAAAAAAAATAAGAAAATGAGTTACACAACGTGTGAGAGAAAAGGCTGTTTTTCTTATGCAATTTTATTTCTTGTCAGAATAAACGTGTGTATGTGTTTGTGTATAACCACACGTTGCGTTCGTGTTGTAAATATGAAATAATTCTTACTTGTAAGAGATGGAAAATGATACACACACTTGTGCCACATTGTTTTAGCAAGTATATTTTTTCATTGCAATAATAACATTTTAAATGTCTTATATTTCTAGCAAATAACCGTGGACATCGTCTTTTTCTTGTTTTGATGGAATGCGGAATTACTTTGTGTAGAAAGACAATAATAATATTATTAAAATTGAATCTACTGGACTGGATATTGTTTTAATACACATCCTAGCGTACGTATAAAACTTTGAGCAACATCTCCTGTGTTGCGAAGAAGGTTTCTTTTTTTTTCAAAAATATTTTCCGAAATTCTCTCTCTTTCACATATATTTCACTGACTTCCTGTCTGTGTTCGCGTCTTTTTTCTCGCCAATGGAACTGTATTCCAGACCAAAAGGGATCAGACAAAGAGTTCATTTTTAGTTCTGGTACCGTTGAAAGTACGAGATATACACAGAAGAAGCAGATAGCATCGGTGCATTTTCGCTTGCTTGAAGGGAGGGAAAAGGTGTCCTCGTCGCGGTGGTGGTGCCAGTGGTGGTGGTAGTGGTGGTGGTGTCGGCTATATTCGGGATGACAGAAGAGACCAGTCAGCTCGGTGCCAACGAAGTTACGGCTGGTCAGAATTTGAGATCTTTTATGGCCTGCGGCAAGTCAGGCAGCTTCATATCCTTTATTTGCTGTGGTATATTCATGTTCTTCACGGCTGATACAGCACGCGCGGGCGCTGCTGTGATTCCCGCCTGCACACACCATACGGATGGAAGAGAAGTGTGGAGAAGAACGTGGACAACACACAATTTCGGGAAGATTTAATAAGAAAAAAAAAAAAAAATCTTAGCCAGCCTAAGAAGGTTTCTCTTTTTAACTTTAGGAGGCGAAGGCAAAATGGTGACGGTGATGAATATAAATGATGGCATTTATTATTATAGAGCATTGCGACGTATACATTATTAAGGCACTCTGCTTGCACGGTACAGCGGACAATTACAAAAAATAAAATTGCATCGCCATGCGTATTAACGCTCACTCTTCATAAAGCCACAAAGGATTTTTTAACACTTTCAAGAATCTTAGTCACAAAAAATCTAAATCTAAATCTCAGAGACAAGAGCGTGTCACAGGTACGTTTTATGTACATATTTTATGCAGGAATGAGATTGTACAAAAGTGGCCTGATTTGCTACTGTCGATTTAATGTGGGGGTCCCAGAAGGACAAGCGGACGGGGTGAATAAGACCGTCTGGATTTGTAAGTCCCCTAAAATTGATGTTACGTCGATCAGTCCTACCAATTTTTTCACGAAAATCAAATTTGCTCTACAGATATTCGCACCGCATGCATAGCTAGAGAGCGTAAAGTATCGAATAGGCTAGTTGCAAGCAGTGTTAACATTTCGAAGCTTACTTGAGAGAAAAAAATAAACGCACTAGACAATAATAAGTTTAACAAATTTCTATTTCCTAGCTCAGCTTTCATGTAGCAAACATGTGGAGTATGAGTTTGGATGTAAGTTTAAAGAAATTTCTTTGCATCAAGAGTACATTTTTTTAAACAAAATCCCGATCTAATTTTCCCACATTTCAATTGCATTGTGAATTGTCAAATATTAAAAATATCAGAAAGATTCAAGTTAAAAAAAAAAAAAAACAGATCACAGCTAAGATAAAGAAAGATTACAACGGCTGGTCTTACCTCTTGTTTTTCTAATTTATTTTGATCCTCGATCCTCGTGAGAATCTCAGTCATATTGGTCTCAAGAACCATGCCACCCATTACCAATTCGTTAAGTATATAATGTACTTTGTCCACGTGAAAAATGAGATCGAGTTCGCACACGTTCTCAAAACATTTGTCTAGGGTTTCAACAAAGACTTGTATCAAGTCCAAGATCCCTAGTTCCGATTCTGAACTATCAACACAAAACACAAAGTAGAGCGTAGCGTAGTGTCGATAAATTAATTTGTAGTCAGATCCGCCAATCAGACTACCACCTTCTAAAAAATTGCACACGTTATCATCTCTCTTCGAGACAAGCTGAAATGTCTCTTTTATTATCTGCTGTTGCATATCCTCGTTCTGAAGCAAAAAACATATCTTTCAAATTAGCAATAATAATAATAATAATAATAATAACAACAACAACAACAACAACAATGTAATGTATTTTTATTGTGCGCTACATATCATTTGCTACTTAATATTTATGACTATTTTAATATTTGACTATTTTGTTCTTAGCAGATGTAAAATGTAATCTGCATTTAATTATTGAGAAACGTCAAGCAAAACAAAAAAATTTGAAATTAAATGTTTTGTGGGATTGAGGGAGCAAAAAATACAGGTTATGTTATACTCACAAAGTACTGATAGAACTTGGATAAACGAGGTTTTCCATGATTATTAAACACCAAGATCGCCTTGATCATCGTTCACAGGTAACAAACAAACTTGCGATTCTATTATCGTCACACGTTTCAAATCATTGATTCGAACTGGAGCAGGTTAAATCCAGCGACCATAAATCGAATTTCTGATTAGTTAATTAATTACTATTGTTATTTTTCTCATTTTTCTCTGGTCTCATCGGGAAGACGCCTTTCTATTTTTCTGTAAATATCACTGATGATTTACAACAATAAATAACACACAAAGAGCAATTCGGAAGAGATAAGTCAGAGATGTTATCGCAATAACATCTGTCACTTTCTTCGGTCGCACAAAACGCAACTGATTTCGCGATTACCGCAATATGTACAACGCATTAGTAGAACAATTCGACGACGACAAGAGTAGTTTTGTACAAACACACATACGCGAGAAATCTCTCGCTTTTATATTATGCGGTAAAAATTTATCTTCAATAAAAAGAAACGAAGTAGAAGACGCAGTTTTGTAATAAAGTTCGTCAAACAACGGTTTTCTTTTCGCTTCGCATGCGTCGTTGTAATAAATGATTTTTTTTTGTTTTGTTTTGTTTTTCAATCAACGCGTTCCGAGCTCTCGAGTTAAACATATATATTTTGTTGCATACATCTACCTGCACACGTACTTATTAAGGACTTGATAAGACTGTTATTTTTTTTTACAGTCTTCCGCATGTGACGCAAGCGGCAAGCAAATCAACCGACCGCAGGTTTAAAATTCTGTGGTCGAGTGTGCGTAGATTATACCGCGAATACCGGTCTCATTATATTACGAAAAACTTGATTGTAGGTGCGCAAGCGCGCGGCGATGACAAAGTGCTTTGTACACTTGGTTTTCTCGGCGGCCTCCGGCAGGCGCGTGACACAGACAGTTCGACGGAGGCAAGAAAAGAGGAAACAAGAGGGAAAGAGAAGAATCGGGACGAGAGGAAAGGCGAGAGATCATTAGTCAAATGGATATCCGACTTTTTTCCTACATATGTACGTTACACCGTAGCGAACGATAAACTCGGCGATCCCCGATATCGTTCAAGGAAGACCGAAGTAAATAAAGAAACATCAGATGCTGACCGATCGCGCGATCGTCACAACCGTAAGGTCCGCCTGTTTGTACACATTGTTACCGTTGCGCAAAACACGAACAAAACGGTTACGCACGCGAAGTTGAAAATGATCGAGAAATGTGACCTACGGGTACCTTGCGTATCCCCGGTTTCGCATCGCAATGGGGATTGTTGGAATTTACTTTCGGTTGCATGTAACACTTGCATTTGGAACACGCGCCGATATTTTTGACAAACTAGCGTCAGAACGCACTATTATACACTGACTATTGTTCTAACTATGTTTACTTAATTTGAATACAACTTTGAATACAATCGATTCTTATACTGAGCTCTCTTTTGTGGTGTTTTCCAGACTCTCGAGTACATCAATTTGTAAATACATAAAAAAAAACATGGCAATATTTAACAACAGATAAAGACTGGGTGAGGTGATATGAGAAAATCAAGAGAGATAAGGAAAAACAACAAATGTTCTGACTATATCTTAGTTCCGATTACATCTAGTTTTGTACAACATCATTAAGGATAGACTCTTCAACTCTTTGGAATTGAAGGTGATATTGTGTTTACAAATGTTACATAACTTTATTATATGGAAAAGAAAATTGATAATATAAGTATGTAAAATAAAATTGATAAGATAACATTGATATAAAATTTGATAAGATAAAGCAGTAATTGACATAAAGGTGTAGCCGTTTTAGTTGTCTTTGCAATATTTAATAATATCTGCAAAACAGTTTTATATTTTTTAATTGTACATTTTTTAAATTGTATACTTTGTTAAACTTTCTATATTTATTACATGTATTATTTACTATGTATGTGTGTGTGTGTGTGTATATATATATACATATAAGTTCTTAAAAACATTAGATGGACAGATTGCGGCTACTGCCTATGGATTTACCTACAATCACAGTCAGTACTATTGGAAACACTAAAAGCAAGTCATCTTTTGTTCGACGTTTGACAGTAGGATTTGTAATTCTGGCTGTACTTGGTCTTTTATATGTGCCAGCATATCATTCGGCTCAGAGTCCATTCTTAGGTGAGACTCCGTCCCCTGCAGAATCCCCTGGCAGTTTGCATTCATTAGCATCTGTAGGTGAGTATTTATGATTTAACACTTAGTTTGTATAACTTCTGAATGTGCCACAAGATTAATAGGAACACTTTAGAATATAGAATACTTTTTATATATAATTAAAACTTAAAAACAATCTTACATTTTATCATAAATCTGAATGTGGCTCTGAGAACTACTGCTGACATACTTGCCCATACATTATGATATTAACGTACATAAAAAAAATTTTATACGTTTATTAACGATGTAAATAATTGGTTTGCAGCACAATTACCCGGATGGTCCTACAATACATCGAGAGATCTCTGCGTTTACATTCACCCGGGAAATACCACGTCAATTCTCAGTCCTACTGGCATCTGTTCACTACCGCCGTATCTGTTAATAATTGTATGTTCGGCTGTTGCAAATCAGGAGGCCCGCACCGCTATTAGAAGCACCTGGGCAAATAAATATAACTTAGATAATTTGTATAATTTTACAGTAAAAGTAGCATTTTTGCTAGGACAAAGTGACAACGATACACTTAACGTGAGTATTCATGGTTTGTTCTCATATAAAATTTATATTTTTCTCAAGACTTTTGTTTTGTTTATTGCGTTCTCTTTTATTCAGAATTTAATCGTTGAAGAAAGTTCCCAGTACAATGATATTGTGCAAGAACGCTTCTTAGACACATATAACAATTTAACGTTGAAGTCAGTTATGATGTTAAAATGGGTGATGTCAAATTGCGATCAGACTAAATACCTCATGAAAACGGACGATGACATGTTTGTCAATATTCCGTTGCTCCTGCAAACGTTGCATTCAAAGCCAAAAACAGAGACTCTCTTAGGGTCTCTCATTTGCAATGCCAGACCAATATTAGATCCAAAAAACAAGTGGTAAGTAGTCTTTAATTAATAATAGTCTTTATAATAAGTTTTTTATTAATTTGGATTAATTATGTTTATATATCAAAACGTAAAAAAAAAAACAATATAACAATAATAATTTTAATCACACAGGTATATGCCAAAGTATATGTACTCAGAAAAAACATACCCAAATTATCTATCTGGCACAGGATATGTTATGAGCATGGGTGTAGCGTCCAAATTATATCAAGCCGCGTTGGTAACGCCGCTATTACACTTGGAGGACGTTTATATTACGGGTTTGTGCGCGAAACGCGCGAAAGTTCGACCTGTAAATCATCCTGGATTTGGTTATGGACCTCGCAAAATGGATCCCTGCGTCCTTAGAAACGCCATTACTACGCACAAAGTTAACGCATCTAATATGTATGTGATTTGGATAAAAGTAAACAACGCGAGTGTTATCTGCAACAATCGCACTCGTGTCGACAGGAAGTCGATTACTTTAAGCAGAAGTAGCAGAAATGCCGGCTATTACGTTTTTAAAAAAAAAACTATAAATAGGTGCGTTTAGAAACAATATATGTTCCTAATTTTCTATATATACATATATATAAATTATATATAATATATAGTTAATTTGATATATATGTATATATATAAATTATATACTTATATATGCCACTAGTTTTCATCAAATTTCTGTTGAGGATAAATTAAATCGTAACAAATGGATATAACAAAAATAATCGAAAATGAAACAGGCAATCGTCTCGTTAAATTTTCTATTCGTTGATCGAACATTTATTATGTTGTAGAATCGAAATAACTTTCATTGCTCTCCATCATCTCATCTCATTTGTCAAACAGCTTTTGTTTTAAACGTAAAACAATTATTCTCAAATTTGACAAGCGATATATATACGATGATATGAAATATTATCTAAGAATTTTTTCTATTTTCTATTTTACCAGGCTGTGTGCAATTTCCATTGTTAGTTTATGGATAATAAGCCTTTAACTCATGACTGATGTAAATCAACAATCAAAGGCAGTGGCGTAAATGTTTTTTTACATATGAAGTTGCAACATAATGCTTCAATATGTATTTAATATAAGTTATTCTGAACCAAAGAGGCGCATAAAGCGGATTAGATAGAGCGGAAAGCTTGCGTGTACATTTCAATGCCAAATATTGATCAAAAGCCAAATTACCAAGATCAAATCATGATATACATATGATCAAAGCATACATTTTCCTATCTTATATTTAGCTTTTATTATAACAATATGTGTATTTGTTTTTTCAAACAGACACAACAAAGCTATCAAATTTTATAACGATTAAGTGAAACAGATAATACAAGATAAGTAACAATAAGCAAGAGAATAAAAAAAAAACTCGCACATTTTAGCTATCTTTTGTAAACTAACCTAAACCTAAACCTAAACTAATTTAATTTGCCAAACTCGAGTTTGATTTTTAAGTCAGAATTTTTATAAATATTTCAAAAGACAAATCTTTCACATTCACATGATAAAGTATGTATTGGAAAATAATATAATATAAATATATATTTTTATAATATAAACATTGATCTTGCATATCACTTTAGTGTTCGTCTTCAAAAATCGAAATACAAACTTGAACTTTATATACAAACGAATCATAAAGATATGAATGATAGCTGTGTTCGGCATTGTGAAAATTACTAGTAAAACTGATTGACGCATTACGCTCAATTTCTTTATCTCTGATAAGTTCTTGATAACTTTATCTAAAAGATAAAGCATATCTTTTTGTATAGTTTTATTCAGAGAATAGTTATCGGGAGGCATGAAAAAATCTTAGTCGAAACTACACAAAAATTTTTAAGATAAAAAAAAAAAACACGTTTGTCTTTACAAAGCCTTCCACTCTCTTTAATCTTAATAATAAGTTGCACCTTCATTGTTAATATTGAAACATTATGGTGCGCCTTCATGTGTAAAAGATCTTTACACGGCTCTGTTTTGCGTTCAAGATAGATTATGGAACTATTCAAAATTAATTTCGAATAGTTTTATAATAGCTACTTAGACTGCGTTCGGGGAGCGCGCTATCAGCGCTGTTGCATCATTCTATCTTTTATTGCTCATTAGATGTAAAACAAAAATAGAATGACGCAATAGCGCTGATAGCGTGCTGCCCGAACGCAGCCTTAGTTCCATTAGTTCTGCTTGTATGAAGTTGTCTTACTTGTTATTAGCGCAACTTCATATGAATAAGTAGTAATGGAACCTAGTGTATGTGAACGTCCGTCGGGGTTAACAATTTCTATTTCCTTGCGAATCGATAATTTTACGCATAGTTTTAGAGCAGAGATGTCACATATTTGCAACTTTTGTCTGATTTCCAAGAGGAGACCGTCTACTCGCTCTTTTTCATTGCTTCTAATCCCATGTGCGAAATGAAACCACGAGATGTGTAGCTACAGGAGTGTATGGGATCCCTTTTCTTTCTAATCTAAACCCTCTTTTTGTGAACTAGTGTCATTTTCTTTTCTAAATCACTTCCTCTGGGTTGTTCTCACTCTCTCTCTACTTCGTGTAAGATTATGTCATATGTGTTCTCTTCCATGTTCATACACGTATATTTGTGTTTTGCGCATGTGCTATTGAATACAGTAGGATCTTCCACAACTTAAGTGATCAAGGAATCACTGGTATATTTCCTTCCTCTCGTAGCAGTAGGAACTACGAGTGGAGGAACTACTACTAAAATTGGAACGCTTGGGAAGGACCTAGCGTCCAAGGGCTTGAGCACTATCCATTTATTTTATCTAAATATGGCGAGCACTATCGCCGGAAACTGATAATCATAGTTGTATTAAGTTTATCTTAAGATTGCACAGGCCTTCATCGATTATAGAATATCTGAAGATAAACTTAAAGCGATCTTATATGTTATATAAGATTCGACCATGAATATTAGCTTTTCGGGTTGATCTTTTTTGTCCCTTCATAATGAAACAGAGTTTTTTCATTGCTAAGAATTTCCCCCCATCGGCAAAATTCCATAAATCTCATACCTTTTGGAAATCCGCTTAAAAAAAAGCATATATTTTACATCTCTTTAGTATATGAATTGAAACCAGTTTTTTTCGCTATATATTCCCATATCTAGATAGAGATGATGAGATTGATTTGCTTACTCGTTAAAAGCAAGATCTCTCACATATCTAGACAAGGAGAAGTCATTTCGAAATTACATTGGTTTCAATACTTATAATGTAGCAAAGAACAAAATATTTACAATTGATTGACTGTATAAAGCCTGCGTCTTGTTTTTCTTTCGTGCTAGAGTGCATACAAGCATATTTCTAAATTTGTTGCTAATGTCCTCGACTTGTGATACGATAATATTGTTTTATCATATTAATTAGTGAATTCCACTTCAAAAAGTTCTCGTGTTTATTTTGACTATGTGCTTAAAGTTTCCATAATTTTGTTTTTACGTTTTCCTGTGTTATTGTATGTGTATCTAAACATATCTTCCAAACACATTCGGTTTTATATATCAGTTATATGTAACTAAGTTTGGTTTGTAATTTTTGAAAGCATGCCAAATTTTAGTATTCAAAGATGTTTTTTGACTTTAAATTGCGTTAATGTTTTTATACTGACGCGAACATTTCAGTTTACTTCATTGGTTACAAGGCAGCCTGATACATGCCAAATATTATTGAACATAGGATAGATGTCCCAGTTACTGCCGGTAGATTTCCCAATAACTATCACTTTTATTTGTTTTACTTAATAACAATGTAACATATAAAAAATAATGCTTACAAAAACTTTATTATTAAATTTAGACTTAGATTTACATATTTGTGTATGGTATTTAAAATTTAATGTTAATAAATGAAATTGCAGTTTGAGTCTCAAAAACGCGATTGCGTAACTAGAAATGATGAAAAAGTCCATCTACCAAAGATGGTAATTTTCTTATCTGATTTATATATCTATTATAAAATAAATATTAAGGTATAGTTTAAATATCATTTTAGAGATATAACGAATAAAAAAAATAAGTGATATTCACTTATTAAATTATAACAATTAACTCTAATCTTTCAATTTGACGTGTGAAGTAGGAGATCGCGCAAAAGTTCATGGTGTGTTTTATTACATTTATTATTTGCTTAATTGGTAATAGATAATTCGTTTTTATTTAGTCCGTTTGTTGTATATTAACTAATAATTAATTTCTTATAATTAATGCATAAAAAATTTTTCATTAATAAAAAAATAAAGTAAGCAATATTATATTACAAACTGAAATCATTTTTACATTAAACAACTAATATAATGAAATGAAGTTAAGCGATAGCTTCAAAGCAGTAATTGGGACCTTATAACGCAAGTCTTGATAATCGCTTTCTTTCGTATGTTTTTTTCTTAGCTTTTGAATTTTTCTACTTATTATTATTAGCGAACTGTGTACTTTTAATATATAAACTCAAAACTACGTAATTGGTCATATATATTCTGACATGTTTGCTGAAAAATTTTATTTTTTTACTAAATATTTAATATATTGATGAAAACAACATATTTTTAAATTTGATTTGTTGTTGGTATTTCCTGTGTCCTTTTTGGGTTTTTCTCACTTATTTACAAAATTATTGTGGCGCTGCATTCTCGTGTATTTAATTTAAACCTTGTAAGTCTTTTGTTAAATTTTCTAAATATTCTTCATCTTTGTGTCTTATTTTAGAGATACAAAGAAGAGTTTAGGTTTATTTTTCGTTGGTGAATTACAATATATAAAACGTGTATATCATACTTGTGTATATCTCTGATTTAGAGAAATTTAAACCTTTTAAGTTTTTTGTTAAAAATTTTCTAAACATTCTTCATCTTTGTGTCTTATTTTAGAGATACAAAGAAGAGTTTAGGTTTATTTTTCGTTGGTGAATTACAATATATAAAACGT
>NW_018020613.1:1051251-1061272 GCF_002006095.1 Pseudomyrmex gracilis
TTCTAAACATTCTTCATCTTTGTGTCTTATTTTAGAGATACAAAGAAGAGTTTAGGTTTATTTTTCGTTGGTGAATTACAATATATAAAACGTGTGTATCATACTTGTGTATATCTCTGATTTAGAGAAAAAAGGCTTTTAAAAAATGGCGATTTTATCTTTCTATTTAATGTAAAATTATTTACTTGATTGCGATTCATGTGATTAATTAACGAATAATTAATGTATAACTGAAATCTTTTAAAAAATTTGGAGAAGGGGAACCAGAATTATTACAGGATTTAAACATACTTTGTAATTGTAATTTCTTGTATTTTCCCGAAAAATCTTTTGCATTGTATCTTCTCCAAGATAACAAGAATGTTTTCCTTTCTAAAATTGACAATTCGCAATTGTAAAAATCAAAGAATTGTCAAAATTGCTCGCATGCGACTTTGCAAGGAAGAAGAATAAACATTATATGTGTCGCAGGTTTAAGTCGATATTAGTGCAGTTGACACAAAGTATTTGCCATGAAGAGCAATTGTGAAAGAATGAAGACAGATCGAAGGTTTTGTATGATATTTTTCTATTTAAACCGAAGTAGAGTATTTAAGAGGATACGCTGTCAATTAGATATTACATTATTTACACATTCAATTTTTTCTGCCTCTTTGCATAATACACGTATAAGGGACAGGTTCTTCCTTATCTTAATAACACAAATAATCTGTATTTTGCTTTGCTTCCACGTACTTACACGACAAGTTAGTAATATATATAGATACGACTATATATATATACATATACATATATATATTACTCTCAATATATTTCAAAATCTTTCCTATAACATATACTTATATACGTTTTTTGAACATGTGAAACACATGTACGACGATCAGTATTACGATCATTTTGTACACATAAAAATGAAACTATCTCTTTCAATATCTATAGTAATAAATAAATTTAACTGTTTAAAATTTATTTTTAAATTAATAACAGTTTTCTACAAACTTTCGTCTTGCATTTGAATTAATCTCATATGTTATATATGTTTTAATGAATACATTGTGATTATTACTTTTAAGATAAAATATTGTATTAGTATTGGTTTTTTATATTTTTTATAGACTTTTGACTTTAACCAAATGAGTTTGCAAAAACGTACGTGTTTGTACGCTTTTTTGATTATGTATATTTGCCAAACACATAATAAAAAAACTTTTCTGAAAAATGTTCATTTAAAATTTAGTTAGTTTTGTAATTAATTCTTCGTCTGTTATTGATATCTAAGATTAAAAACAATTTTCACACGGTTATATACTAATAAAAAATTGTAAGTTTACATTTAGACATTATAACAGATATTAAAAAATAAGGGAGATGTAAATTGATTTTTTCTCTAAAAACATATCTGACAATTCTAAATAGTCGAGTTCAAACTATATTGCAATACTCTTTGCATTTTAGAATATAAGTTTCTTCATGGCAAAAATTTCATATGAATATTTTATATATTGTGTTATGTAAAGAATATGTGTGTAACATATTTTTGTATATTTGTAACTTGTGAAAATCAATTCTAAAGAAATTTTGAGTATCTATACTATAAAGATACAAAAAAGGATTAATATTGTTTATAATGTATGTATTGTGTATAATGATAAAAACTTATTTATTTGTTAAAGTCATGCATCTTAAAAAACATTTATATATAATATTAAAACTAAAGCGATAGAAAAAGATTTAAGTAGTCATATTATAAAGCTCCTGAATATTCATTCTGAAATCACAGAATTATGATTTCAGAAGCAAGAAATTGTAAAAAAGTTTTACAATCGTACAAGATTTTTATCTCATGACACAATCAATGAAGATTATTTATTTATAAATATATTTATTAAAACCAGTATAATCGTAAAAAGGAAGTTTTCGGTGAATTTTATTACTTTGAATATGATGAAAACTTGCAAAAACGAATTATTTCGATGTAAGTTGCAGCAAGATAAGAAACACATTTGTGATTTCTCTCTCACTTCTGAAGTTATAAAATTCAATTAGAAAGAATATTCAAGAGCCTTAAGAGCTTGACAGTATAGCCTAATATTTGCTAGAATCTTTACTACAAAAAATATTTAATAAGATCTTATTGTAACGTAGCATCTCAAATAGAATTTCAAAGTTTGTAATACATAGCGTATCATTTGTAACACATTAGGATAATTGGAAAATTGGAAAAAATGAGAAAAAGAGTTTGTGTATAAATTTATATCCATAAACTATTGTACAACGCTTCAAAGTCAACATTCCATATTTCTGACGATGTTTGTAACTTAGCAGCGAGTCGAACTATCGAGTAAAATTATTCTACGGAATACCTAGAGTGGCCTTAGAAACTTTATACTTAGGTTGATCGGATATAAAAAAGACTTATCATTAAAATTTTAAATCAGTACATTTAATGCTAAACATCTAAACGAGTAAAAATAGATATACGTTTGAAAAAAATTTATATTATTCAAAAACGTAAATTATATGATGTGTATCATCACTTTGTGTGACTTTTGTTATTTTTCTCATTTAAAAATAAAACACACTTTACAAACAAAAAAGAATAAAAATAGCACATTGTTCTTGCGACGTGTATAAAATTCTGATTGTACATCATACACAAAGTAAACTGTAGACTTAGATCATGTAACTTAGGTCTTAGATTGCAAATTTTATATGATGCAGTTGTAGTAACATGCTATGATTTATATTGCTACAAAAGCGTGCCTAAAAGCGTGCGCTCTTACACAAGAATGTTGTATGTTTTCGTCTGAGCACATGAGAGGAATTGCATATGTTAGGTAAGACATTTATGTAAGTAATGTTATGTTGCATTTTGAATAAAGAACGAACTGATGCGAAGGTACTGCAAATATCATTTATTAAAATCTTGATAAAAATACCATTATAAGATATAAATCGATATAAAAGATACATCAGTATAAAAATTACATGAACCTGTATAAATCGGTATAGAAACACAAATATATACATACAATGCGGTAAATATTATCTATACAAAAATAGAGAAGAATATTCTTTTGCATAATAACAAGTGTATAAGAATAACAAGTTGATAATCTTGTTATCTATTAAATATTTGCATTTGCATTTTTAATTATAAATTCTATCCTGATATCTCTTGAAATTTGAGTAAACAATTCTTCGACTTTATATATATGTACATGATTTTAACTCTTAAATAAAATACACATTTTGCTTTACAAGCACTTTTACACTTGATTATTATACGGGAGGTTTTACACAATGTTTTCAGTTTGTACAATTATGAAGAAAGAAAATACTATTTTTCACATATTACGTTTGAAAAAAAATACGAAAAGGAAAAATGTAGTCCAAAACCAAACCTTGCAGAGACAATTTATAAACTAACAACGCGAAATTTAGCCTAGGCTTTCATGTTTCAATTTCGCGTTGTTAGTTTTAACTTAAGGAGCCTAAATTCTTCCTTAATTGACAATTTATAAAGTTTTTGAGTATTTTTGCTCAATGTTTTTAAGTATAACTAAAGTCTTTAAGAAAATTCAAGATGTTTTTCTACTCCAAGTGTGGTACTTTTTATGTAATAACTCAACTTTATGTTTTTTTCACGTATATATACAAGGTATACATGTAATTTCATAAATTTTATCATAATGAAATATATATATATATATATATATATATATAAAGACACTTGTGTGTATTAAACTGTACGATGAATTTGAATACGTTTTGCCTTCAATGTAGCACTTATATCATTTACAAGATTACATGCAGTTAGATGACTTATTAATGTATTTATATCATTCGAAGTAATTTTCTCCTTTACATCTTCATTTCTTATTTTGAGTTTGCAAATGTAACTGGTAAGCATCGCTATCTCCATCACGATGTCTTTTTTTTTGACTTCCAACTCCATTATTATTAATTCACATTCTTTTATTTGTAGTGTCAATTTATGATAATATTCTTTTATCATTTCAATTAATGAATTATATTTTAAAAAGTACTCATGTTTGCTTTGATTTTTTACTTGAAGTTTCCATAGTTTTTTTTTTTCGTTTTGCAGCGTTTGATTATACGTGTCTAAACACAATTTCCAAACATATTCGTTTTCATGTATATTAGCTATGTACGAATTAAGTTCTGTTTTGCAATTTTTGAAAGAATTCCGAATAATATTGAATATGTAACGTAAGTCTTGATAATTGCATTGTTTTGTATATTGTTTTATTAGCTTTTCAATTTTTTTACTTAATATTATTAAAGCACTGTGTACTTTTAATATATAATTAAACTCAAAAACCATTTTACATAACTGGATGTATATACTCTGATATTTACTGACAAATATCTTATCTTCTTCTTTATATGAAAAATTTACTATCGATGAGAACAACATATTTTTAAATTTCTTTGTTCTTAATGTTCTCTTCCCTCTTCTTGTCTTTTTTCTCATATTCATAGAATTGTATATTGTAGTGCTGTTTTCTCCTGAATTTAATTTAAACTTTTTAAGTTTGTTTGTTACATGTTTTAAACATTCTCCATCTTTTTGTTGTTTAGTGATATCTAAATTGTCTATATTTTTATTTAATGCAAAGTTGTTTGTTTGATCGCGCTCATGTGATTGATTAATAGATGCATAACTAAAATCTTTCAAAACATCTGGAAAACGAGAATTATTATACGATGTAAACATACTTTGTATTTTTTTATATTTTTCCGAAAAATCTTTCGTATTGCATTTTTCCCAAGATGATAAAAAATAGATTTGTCTTTCGAATTCAACTTTAACATCTTCAACGCTAAGCTTTTTTCTTTCTCGCAATGTAAAATGATTTTTATTTATCTCTTGCTTAAGTAAAACGTTTATTTTTAGAGAGATTTTTTCACATTTTTCTTTTAGTTCTTCTATGAAAGATGGCGCTATAACATTAAGAAAAAAGAATAGTAATTTTTTAAATAATATACACACACATACATATATGAGCAAGTGGTAATATAGTTTTTCTTAATATCTCCGTTATATTTGAATAATAAAGAATTAATTTAAATAGTGAGTTAATCTTTTTTTAATAAACATAAATGATGCATTGCTCTTCAGAAAAAGAATACAACTAAAAGTTGCAAAAATATGTAAAACTCTTTCTTACTTTCAATCCAGGTGTGACGAGTTTCCACATTATCACTCATATTTAATGATTACACTGGTAATCTACCGGTGCTATAACTGATGATAATAATTTCTTTAATTTTTTCTCTTTTTCGTCTCACTTTAATTGTGTCTTCAGCTTTCCAGACAATTCTAAATATTTCGCACGTTAACCTTAAAAAAAAAAAGAAAACAAAATTAAAACTCAAAAGCCAATCACTACTACTAAAATATGCTTTTTTCATTATGTAAAAATAGAATCAAAAAAGATAAAAAGATTTCATGAAACCATGAATATTGGTATACTAAATCAATATGTGGTATACGTAAAATATAATTACTGTTTATTTACATTTTGATCACGTTTTTAGTCTTTAATACATATTAATTATTAAAATAAACTTATCCAAACAGCAATATTATGTAAAAATTATGTTTATTTAACTTTTAAACATTCATAATTGCTGACACATCTTTGCTTTCGTAATTCATTTTTTTTATCTCTAAAGAATTTTGTATTTGTTGTAAAAATACAAGATGAAATATTTTTATAAACTTTATATTTTGTTTCGATTTCGTCTTACAAACATAGATGGTCTATTGTTTAAATTATTTTATCTATCTCACCTTCGGAAAATGTATCTTAGAACATACACTTTTCACGACCTAACATCTGTTTGCAAGGAAAACGAGAAATGGTAGAAATGAGAAACGGTGAAAATTTAAAGTGGCATTATAGTTAGTGATGAGAATTCGACTCGCGCACGCTACCGGTTTTTCCCTTCTACTTACGCACATGAATTCACTGACTTATAATGCCATTTTGAATTTTCACCGTTTCTCATTTCTATCAGAAACGTTAGGTCATGGAAAGTGTATTTTCTAAGATCATTACAATGCATATTTTCATGGCACCGTTTGGAATTTTCTTTATCACATTACTTACTTCTAATCATCATGAGTCTGAGATAGATGATGTTTTCAATCGGTATTCAGGTAAATTGATCGATCGATTTGCCAAAATAACGTCACTGATCGTTTGGAGCAATTTGTATTGTATACACGTTGATAAACATTTACTTTACCACTTTGCCACTTGGCTGGCAAATCGACCAATCATATCGCTTTGATTTACCAAAGCGATCATGTCCCTAACTCTTTCGCTCCGAAGAGTATATGCTCTCAAAACATGAACGTACATATATGTATACTGTGTATACTACATATATATATATATTCTGTATATTACATTTTATTTCACAAGTTTAGAACAAAAACAACGCAATTGTGCGTTGGAAACACTCGGATTTATCGACTTGTTCTTGTCACAAGCAATCACATTTTGCATACCGGAGCGAAAGAGTTAATTGCTCCGGGATTTAATTCGTGTCAAAATTGAAAAGACTATCTTTCAAACTTACGGATGAGAAGTTCTTTCTTCATTCCCGTCGTGTAAGTTTCCATCACATAACAGACACGTGTCAGAAAGGCAGTTATGTTTCGATACACGTGTTCTGAAGGTTACAACTCGGATGTGAGATTTGATGCGTACTGGTGAAAAACGTTGATTCGCGAAGAATATTGTATACAATATTTTATAAAATGTCACTAGAGAAATTTATTATTATTTTAATATCTGATCCGCGCGTTCAGCACGATTCGATTGTCATGACCGAAACACACAAGGCAGAAACACGCGACATTTTTAAATCCAGATGTTTGTCGGGAGGAGACAAGAGAGGTGTATCATGCGCAATCGTACGCCTTGTCTTCTTACAATATGGCTGTGACCACAACAGTCTTTGTTTGTAACCTTGACCCGTACACACAACCCGTACACACAACCCGTACACATTCGTAAATGACTTAATGCAAGGAATGCGAGCAAAATTTGTAAATTTTACTATAACTATAGATTGGATTTACTTGTTTTTTAAAATGTTTTTTGATTGCGATCTTAGCTTCAAGAAAGCGAACGAGAGCAAAGCTTGCTTCAGTTTATGTCGAAGAATCTCTTTACTGGATAGGACTTGAAACACTCACGTGGTTTCAAGCACAGCTCTCATGTAAAGAGTTGAATGCGTCGCTTGTTGTACTGGATTCTCCGAGAATCATCGATCATATGATGCTTCTAATGAAAGATAATAGAGACGGCAAGCTAATAGATGTCAACAATACAATTACATGACAAATAGACACATAAACATTTAAAATATGTTAATCATATTAATTTTCAAAACGAGAAGAGACGCATGTCTATTTTTTTAGTGATTTTTTTTAATAATTACAGAGTTGCGACACATTTGGACGGATGGTCGATTTAAATTGTCACGAGCGGAAACATCCGACGATGTGACGTGGAAATGGAGATGGGACAGCGTCAACAAATCAGTTCCCGAAATAGGAAGTTTCTTTCCACGGTGTCCAGCTGATCAATATCACGATAATGCCGAAAACTGTTTGAATTTGGATCGTGAAGTTTACACTCCGGTCGTATACGAACTGGCTTGTAATCAAAGTCAAACATATGTTTGTCAACCTCGCGAGTCATCAGCTTTGTTTCAGGAAGAATCAGAGTTGAAATTCGGAAATTTTCGCACAATTTCGAACAGATTTAGAAATTCGCGTATTAATGCAAAATCGATGATTCATAGCAACTTTGAAACTCATCCGCGAACATTTAAATCTCTCTACTTTTTTCCCAATCGATATTATTACCCGCGATATCGCGTTCGTTCTGATCGGGAAAAAAAATATTCTTCTGTCGAAACAAAGATCCGCACAGTTATATCACAAGGCCTAGAAAAATCAGACCAAATTGAATAAAATACGTTCAGATACGTATAAGATAAAAAAAAAAAAATAAATAAATAAAACACAAAAAAGAAGAAAAATAACCGTCGAAACATTAATAGCGTCTCTAGCGAAATAAAAGAATGATAGAAAGATTCTAGAGTTCTCAAAATTATTGTCGTGTATCTCGTTAATAATCCAACATGAGATATAAAAATATAAAAAAAAAAAAAATACAATGGGAAAAACACGGATGTTCTGCTAGATTAGAATGTAATGCTATCTGACAATACCGTATATCGTTACGTCGTTATTAATGCAAAAGCACGATTGACTTGAGAAATGTCTCGAGATTCCGAACTGATGACATATAGTATATTTTATCATTGTCAAGAAACAATTTGCCATTGTGTTAGACGCAACAGAAAAAAAAAACTTGGACTATGGACTTATTACCGGTGAACTTTTTTATTCTTCGTTTCTGTGGTGTATGGAAATATCACGAAGATAATAACTCGATAACAACAAATTTTTTTATTTTCTGCTACAGGTAGAATAACTGAAACATAATAATTTGTTGTGCGCGCATTATTAAACTCGCAAATTATTTCCAATAATTTTATTACGAGTATTTGTTGTCATTCATAAATACATGTTACCGTTAAACATATCTTGTTTGTTAGTTAAATTATGAGTTGGTTAAATTATTTTATTAGTTAAAATTATGAAAATTGTAAAATAATTTTTAATAATTTTTCTTTTCTTTTCGCTGATGATACAGATATACTATTGTTATTGTAATATATCTCTTTACAATATCCGAGATAATTCTGCTTGTACGTACAAGAAACAACATGGAAGATTTGATAGACGTTCTGTTTCTCACCTTAACGTACATGACTCTGTGTCTGAAGTACATAAATTTTTCGGTGCGACAGTGCGAATTGCGTGCTTTATTAGATTGCTTCCGTACCGAGCTATGTCAGCCAAGAAATTCCACGGAGAAATCTATATTGAGAAGATACAGTCGCAAAGGTAATTTTGTTGCAAATCATCAGAGAGAAAACCCCGAGAGCGACAGATAGCTGGTTAAGCTGGTTTCAGCGCTACATTCACAAAAGTGATGTGTAAATTCTACGTTAAGCGCAAAGACGCAAACGCAAGTTGCAGATCTTGTGGAACTGACTTATGTTGATCGATTGGCCGATTTGCGATCAGTCAATTCCACGAGACCTGTGACTTGCGTTTGCACTTAACGTTGAACTCGTAAAAAGCTTTACATCCACTTTTGTGAACGTGTCAAGACCGAAGCGGCCGAAATCATCATAAGAAGCTACAATAAAGCGTGGCTTCTCAGATTTCTCTCTGTAGGATATTCTGTAAATTATATTTCCATATATTTATATTTGTATCTCAACTAATTAAACAACTATTCAATTCTTTTGCACGTGAAGCTAAGCAGAATGCTTGTTTGTATCTGTTCATGTGTCAAACGACGGGTCTGCTATTTCTGACGATGCCGCTGCTAACTTCAGACGAGAGACGTTTGCCGTGCAAAGTATATCTGCCATATTCTATCGCGACACTGGTACCCTACGTGTTAACTTATCTTCAGCAAGTCGTAGTTTTTACTTACGGAATAATAATAAACGTTTCCTTCGATTCTCTCGTTTACGGTCTCATTATTCACACTTGCGGACAAATCGAACTGCTGTGCCATCGATTGACGGAAACATTCAAATTTTTTCGGGACATAGACGAAGAAAGAAAAACCGATGCCGCGGAAAATTCCTTTATCGCGGAATGCGTGATACATCATATCTTGATATACAATATCATTCAAAGGATACAGTCGCTGTTCGTATGGACAATCGCTATTTTATTCCTCTTCAGCCTTATCACTCTTTGTACCAGTATCTATCAGATATCCAAAGTAAATTAATTTTACAACTTTTTCTGTAGATTTATATTTAAATATACGAGAGATTTCATAAATACTTATATATATATATATATATATATATATATATATAT